>NW_027202627.1:0-195000 GCF_024711535.1 Dipodomys merriami
CCTCACCCTAACCTTAACACTAACCCTAACCCTAAACCTCACCCTAACCCTGCCCCTAAACCTAACTCTAACCCAAAACCTCACCCTAAACCTCACCCTAACCCTAACCCTAACCCTCACCCTGACCATAACCCTCACCCTAACCCAAAACCTCACCCTAACACTAACCCTAACCCTAACACTAACCCTCAAACTAACCCTAACCCTAACCCTAAACCTCAACCTAACCCTCAACCTCACCATAACCCTAACACTCACCCTCACCTTAACCCTCCCCTTAACCATATATCTAACCCTAAACCTCACCCTCACAATAGCCCTAACAATAACCCTAAACCTAAACCTCACACTAACCCTAACACTAACCCTTACCCCCACCCTCACACTAAGAATAACTCTAACCCTAACCCTAACAATAACACTAACCATAACCATAACCATAAACATAACCATGACCCTCACCCTCAGCCTCACACTCACCGCAAACTTCAACCTAACCATAACACTAACAATAACACTAACACTAACCCTAACCCTAAGCCTCACCCTAACCTTAACACTAACCCTAACCCTAAACCTCACCCTAACCCTGCCCCTAGACCTAACTCTAACCCAAAACCTCACCCTAAACCTCACCCTAACCCTATCCCTAACCCTCACCCTATTCCTAAGCCTAACCCTAACCCTCAACCTAACCCTAACCCTCACGCTCAACGTAACCCTAACCCTAAACCTCACCCTAACCCAACATTAACCAGAATCCTAAATCTCACCCTAATCCTACCCCTAACCTTTACCCTAACCCTAAACCTCACCCTCACCCTCACCCTCACCCTAACCCTTACCCTAATCCAAATCCTAACACTAAGCCTAAACCTCACTCTCACCGTAACGCTCACCGTATCCCTAACTCTAACACTAACCCTAACCCTAACCCTCAGCCTCAGCCTCAACCTAACCCTAACTCTAACCCTAAACGTCACCCTCTCCCTATCCCTAACACTAAACCTAAACCTAAACCTCACCCTAACCCTAAGCCTAAATCTCACCATCACCCTAGCCTTCATCCTAACCCTAATCCGAACCCTAACCCTCATCCTAACCCTCACCCTAACACTAACCCTAACCCTCACCTTCACCCTCACCCTAAACATAACCCTAATCCTAACCATCAACCTAACCCTAACCATCACCCTAACTGTAACCCTTACCCTAATCCTCACTCTAACCATAAACTTAACCCGAACCCTAACTCTCACCCTAACCCTAACCCTAACCCTCACCCTAACAATAACCCTCACCCTCACCCTCACCCTCAGCCTAACGCTAACACTAACGCTAACCCTAAACCTCACACTCACCCTAAACCTAACCCTATTCTTAATCCTAAACCTATCCCTAAACCTCACCCTCACCCTAACCCTCACCTTAAGCCTAACCCTAACATTAATCCTAACCCTAAACCTAACACTAAACCTCACCCTAACACTAACCCTAACCATCACCCTAACCCTAAGCCTCACCCTAACACTAACCTTAACCCTCATCCTCACCCTACACCTCACCCTAATCCTAATCCTCATCCTGACCCTAAACCTCACACTAACCCTAACACTAATCCTCAATCTAACCCTCACCCTCACCCTAACCCAAACCCTATCCCTCCCCCTAACCCTAACCCTAACCCTTAGCGTAACCCTCACCCTCAGTCTAAACCTCACCTTTACCCTTACCGTCACCCCCACCCTAACCCTTACCATCACCCTAACCTTAATCCGTACACCCACCATCACCCTCACTTTAACCCTCACACTCCCCCTCACCCTAACCCTAATCCTAAACCTAACCCTATCCCTAAACCTCAACCTAACCCTCACCCTCATCCTAACCCTAACCCTAAATCTCACCCTAACCCTCTCTTCAACCCTAACTCTAACCCTAAACCTCACACTCACCCTAACCCTAACCCTAACCCTAAACCTCACCCTAAAAATCAGCCTAACCCTAACACTCACACTCACCCTCAACCTAACCTTAATTCTAACCCTAACCCTAACAATAACACTAACACTAACCCTAATCATAACCATAACCATAACCCTCACCCTAACCCTAACTCTCACCCTCACCCTCACCCTCAGAATAACCCTAAACCTAACATTAACAATAATCCTAAACCTAACCCTCAACCTAACCATAACCCTCACCCAAACACTAACCCTAACCCTAACACTAACCCTCACACTAACCCTAACCCTAACACTAAACCTCAACCTAACCCTCAACCTCACCATAACCCTAACACTCACCCTCACCTTAACCCTCCCCTTAACCCTAAACTTCACCCTCACAATACCCCTAACAATAACCCTAAACCTAAACCTCACACTAACCCTAACACTAACCCTCACCCCCACCCTAACACTAAGAGTAACTCTAACCCTAACCCTAACAATAAAAGTAACACTTACCCTTACCATCCCCCTAACCCCAATCCTCACACCCACCCTCACCCTCAGCCTAACCCTCAGCCTAAGCCTAAACCTTACCCTAACCCTCACACTCACCCTCACCTGAACCCTAATCCTAAAACTAACCCTATCTCTAACTCTACCCCTAAACCTCACCCTCACCCTAAACCTAACCCTAACCCTAACCCTAAACTTCAATCTAAACCTCACCCTAACCCTAACCCTCACCCTAACCCTCAACCTACCCTTAACTCTAACCCTAACCCTAACAATAACCCTAACCCTAACCACAACCATAACCCTCACCCTCAGCCTCACCCTCACCTCAAACTTAACCCTAACCATACCACTAACAATAACCCTAACCCAAACAATAACCCTAACCCTAACCCTAACCCTAACAATCACGCAAACTTTAACCCTAACCCTCACACTCACCCTAACCCTTACCCTAAACCTAATCCTAACACTAAGCCTAACCATCACCCTCACCCTAATCCTCACTGTAACCCTATCTCTAACACTAACACTAAACCTAACACTCACCCTCAGCCTCACCCTAACCCTAACAATAACCCTTAACCTCACCGTCACCCTATCAGTAACCCTAACCCTAACACTAAACATCACCCTAAACCTAACCCTCAACCTCACCCTCACCATAGCCCTCACCCTAACCCTAATTCTAACCTTAACCCTCATCCTAACCCTCACCCTAAACTTCACCCTCACCCTAACCATCAACTTAAGCCTAACCCTAATATTAATCCTAACCCTAACCCTAGGCCTAAATCCTATGCCTAAACCTCAACCTAACCCTCACCCTCATCCTAACCCTAACCCTAAACCTAACCCTAACCCTCCCCTCAACCTTAACTCTAACCCTAAACCTCACCCTCACCCTAACCCTAACCCTAACCCTAAAACTCACCATACAACTCACTCTAACCCTAACACTCACCCTCACCCTCACCCTCAATCTAACTTTAACTCTAACCCTAACCCGAACAATAACACTAACCCTAAAACTGACCATAACCATAACCATAAACCTCACCCTCAGCCTCACTCTCACCGAAAACTTCACCCTAACCATAAAACTAACAATAACCGTAACCCTAACCCTAACCCTAACCCTCACCCTAAACTTAACACTAACCCTAACCCTAACCCTCACCCTAACACTAAACTTAACCCGAACCCTAAATCTCAAACTAACCCTACACCTAAAACTTACCCTATCCCTAACCCTCACCCTCACCCTCAACCTCACCCTCATGATAACCCTTACCCTAATCCTAATCCTAACACTAAGCCTAACCCTCACTCTCACCATAACCCTCACCTTAAACCTAACTCTAACACTAACCCTAACCCTCACCCTCAGCCTCAACCTAACCCTAACTCTAACCCTAAACCTCAACCTCACCGTATCCGTAACCCTAAACCTAAACCTAATCCTCACCCTAACCCTAACCCTAAACCTCACCCTAACCCTAACCCTAACCCTCACGCTCAACGTCACCATAACCGTAACCGTAACCATAACCATAACAATAACCCTAACCCTAAACCTCACCCTAACAATAACCGTCCCCCTAACACTAACCCTAACCCTAACACTAACACTCACACTAACCCTAACCCTAATACTCAATTTAAGCCTCAGCCTAAGGCTAACCCTTACCCTAGCCCTAAACCTAACCCTAACCCTCACACTTATCTTAACCCTCACCCTCAGCCTAAACCACACCTTTACCCTTACTATCATCCTCATCCTGACCCGAAACGTCATCCTAACCCTCACCTTAACCTTAAACCTAACCATCACCCTAACCCTAACCCTCACCCTCAATCTCACCCTCAGCCTAACACTCAGCCTAAGCCTAAACCTTACCCTAACCCTCACCCTAGCCCTCCCTCTAACCCTAATCCTAAACCTAACCATCATCCTAACCCTCACACTAACCCTAACCCTAACCATCACCCTAACCCTAATCCTCATCCACAACTTCATCCTCAGCATAACCCTAAGCCTAAGCCTAACCCTAACCCTAAACCTCACGCTCACCATCACCCTAACAATAATCCTAAACCTAACCCTAAACCTCAAGCTAAACCTCACCCTAACCTTATCCCTAACACTAATCCTAACCCTAACCCTCAACCTAAACCTCCCCCAAACCCTAAATGTAACCCTAAACTCATCCTAACCCTAACCCAAATCCTAACCCTAACCCTCACCCTAACCCTAAACCTCACCCTCACAGTAACCCAAACCCTCATCCTAAACCAAATTCTATCCCTAAACTTCACCCTGAACCTAGCCCTCACCCTAAACATAATCCTAACCCTAACCCTAATCCTCATCCTAACCCTCACCCTAACCCTAACCCTCACCCTAATCCTAAGCCTAAACCTAACCCTCAACCTAACCCTAATCATCATGCTCACCGTAATCCTAAACCTAACACTTACCCTAACCCTAAACTTAAACTGAACCCTAACTTTCACCCTAAGCCCACCCCTAACCCTCACCCTAACCCTAACCCACACCCTCACCCTCACCATCAGCCTAAACCTAAGGCTAACCCTAACCCTATTCCTAAACCTCACACTCACGCTAACCCTAACCCTAACCCTAATCCTAACCCTAACCCTCATCCTAATCCTCACCCTAACACTAACCCTAACCCTCACCCTCACCCTAAACCTAATCGTAACCCTAACCCTCAACCTAATCCTAACCCTCACCGTCAACATAACCCTCACCCTAAAACTCAACCTAACACTAAACTTAAACCGAAAACTAACTCTCATCCTATCCCTAACCCTAACCCTCACCCTAACCCTAAACCTAACCCTCACCCTCACCCACACCGTAACCTTAACCCTAAACATAACCCTAACAATAACCCTAAACCTAATCCTTAACCTCAATGTAACCATAACACTCACCCTACCCCAAATCCTGAACCTAACACTTACCATCACATTAACACTAACTCTAACCCAAACACGAAACCTCACACTAAACCTAACCCTAACCTCACCCTAACCCTAACCGTAACCCTAACCCTCAACCAAACAGTAACCCTTACGCTCAACGTAACCCTAACCCTAACCATAACCCTCACCCTTACCCTAACCCTCATCCTAACACTTACCCTCACCCTAACACTAACCCTAATCCTAATCTTAACCCTAACCCTAACCCTCACCCTCACCCTCACCATAACCGTAACCCTAACCCTAACACTAACAATAACGCTAAACTTAACCCTAACCCTCACCCTAACCATAATCCTCACCCTAAACCTAAGCTCACCCTAGCAATTACCCTCACCCTAAACCTAACCCTAACACTAACACTCACACTAAACCTAAACATCACCAAACCTTAAATCTCACCCTAACACTAACCCTAATCCTCACCCTCACCTTAGCCCTCAACCTAACCCTAACCCTCATCCTCACCCTAAACCTCACACTAACCCGAACACTTATCCTCAATCTAACCCTCACCATGACTCTAACCCTAACCCTAACCATAACCCTCACCCTAACCTTCACCCTCACCCTTACCATCACCCTCAACCTCAACCTCACCTAACGCTCTCCTTTACCCTTACGGTCAACCACAACCTAACCCTCACCCTAACCCTAACACTCACCCTAACACTAACTCTACCCCTAAACCTCACCATCACCCTAACCCTAACTCTAACCCTAACCCTAACATTAAAACACACCCTCTCCCTAACCCCATCCGTTATCCTCAACCAAAAGCTAAGCATAACCCTAAGCCTAAGCCTAACACTTACCCTACCCACACCCTCACCCTAACCCTCACCCTAACCCTAATCCTAACCCTACCCTCATCCTAACCCTCACCCAAACCCTAACCCTAACAATCAGCCTAACTCTAATCCTCACCCCCACCCTCACCCTCAGCCTAAAACTAAGCCTAAGCCTAAGCCAAACACTTACCTTACCCACACCCTCACCCTAGCCCTCACCCTAACCCTAATCCTAACGCTAAACGTCATCCTAACCCTCACCCTAACCCTAGCCCTAACCATCACCCTACCTCTAATCCTCACCCCCACCCTCACCCTCAGCCTAACCCTAAGCCTAAGCCTAAGCCTAACCCTAACCCTAACACTCACCCTCAGCCTAACCCTAATCTTAACCTTAAATCTAAAATTAACCCTAAAACTCAACCTAAGCCTCACCCTAACCTTAACCCTAAAACTAAACCTAACCCTCTACCTAACGCTCCAACTAACACGAAACCTAACCCTAAATCTCACACTCACCCTAACCCTAATCCAAACCCTAAACTTAAACCTCACCCTAACCCTAAACCTAACCCTCACCCTCACCCCTACCCTCACCCTCACCTTAACTCTAACCCTAACCCTAACACTAACACTAATCCTAACCCTAAACCTAACCCTAACCCTAACCCTAATGCTAAAACTCACCCTCACCATAACCCTAATCCTAACCCTAACCCTCACCCTAACCCTAACCTTCACCCTCACCGTAAACTTAACCCTTATACTAACTCTCACTGTAAACCTAAACTTAACCTTAAACCTTACCCTAACACTAACCCTAATCCTCACCCTCACCCTAGCCCTCATCCTAACCCTAATTGTAACCCTAATCCTAATCATAACCCTCACCCTAACTCTAATCCTAACCCTCACCCTAACCCTAACCTTAACCCTCAACCTAACCCGAAACATAACCCTCACTGTAACCCTAACCCTAACCCTAAACATAACTTGAACCCTAACTCTCAAGCTAACCCTAACCCTAACCCTCAACCTAAAGCTAACCCTCACACTCACCCTCTCCCTCAGCCTAACCCTAAGCCTAAGCCTAAACCTAACCCTCACACTCACCCTAACCATTACCCTAATCCTAATTATAACCCTAAGCCTAACCCTCACCCTCACCTTAATGCTCAACCTAACCCTTACTCTAACACTAACCCTAAACCTAACCCTCAACCTCAGCCTCACATTTACCCTAACTCTAACCCTAAACCTCACCCTCACCCTACCCCTAACCATAACCCTAACCCTAAACTTCAAAAATCCCTAATCCTAAACCTCAACCTCAGCCTACCCTCACACTAACCCTAATCCTAAACCTCATCTTAACTCTCATCCTAACACTAACCCTATACTTCACCCTCACCCTAACCCTAATCCTAACCCTAACCCCCAACCTAACCCTAATCCTCAACCTCACCGTAACCCTTATCCTAAACCTCACCCTAAACATAAACTTAACCCAAATCCTAACTCTCGCCCTAACCCTAACCCTAACCCTCACCCTAACCCTCAACCTCACCCTAGCCCTCACTCTAACCCTAATCCTTACCCTAACCCTCATCCTAACCCTACCCCTAACCCTTAGCCTAAACCTCACCCTAACCCTAACCCTCACCCTGAACCTCACCGTCACCCTAACCCTAAGCCTAAACCTAAAACTAACCCAAACACACACAGTCACGCTCACCCTAACCCTAATCCTAACCCTTACCCTCACCCTCACCCTCAACCTCAGTGTAACCATAAACCTAATCCTCCCCTAACCCTAACACTCACCCTAACCCTTACCCTAATCCTAATCCTCACCCTAACCCTCACCCTCACCCTCACACTTACCTTAACCCTAACCCTATCCCTAAACCTCACCCTCACCCTACCCCTCATGCTAACCCTAATTCTAACCCTAACAGTCATCCTAACCCTCCCCATAATCCTAACCCTAACGCTCACCCTAACCTTAACCCTCACACTCACCCTAACCCTCAGGCTAACCCTAAGCCTAACCCTAATCCTAACACTAACACTAGACCTCACACTCACCCTAACCCTTACACTAATCCTAATCCTAACCTTAACTCTAACCCTCACCCTCACCCTAACCCTCACCCTAAAGCTAACACTAACCCTAACCCTAACCCTCACCCTCAGCCTCACCCTAACCATAATTCTAACCCTAATTCTAACCCTAAACCTCAACTTTACCATAAGCCCAAACCTAACCCTAACCCTAAACCTCACCCTAACCCTAACCCTAAGCCTAACTCTAACCCTAAACCTCACTCTCACCCTAACACTAACCCTAACCCTAAAACTCACCCTAACCCTAACCTTCAACCTCACCCTCAACCTCACCGTAACGCTAGCCCTAACACTAACAATAATACTAACCCTAACCCTAACCCTAAACCTCACCCTCACCCTCAGCCTCACCCTCACTGCAAACTTAACCCTAACCATAACACTAACAATAAGCCTAATCCTAAGACTAACCCTAACCGAACCCTGACCCTCACGGTAACCCTAACCCTAACCCTAACCCAAACCCTAACCAAAACCCTCACCCTAACTCTAAGCCTAACCCTAACCCTAACCCTAAGCCTCACACTCACCCTCACCCTAACCGTAATCTTAAACCTAACCCAATCCCTAACCCTAACCATCAGCCTAGCCCTCACCCTAACCCTAACCTTAACCCTAAACCTCATCCTAAACCTGACACTAACCATAACCCTAACCCGAACCCTAACCCGAAAGCTAACCCTCACCCTCATGCTCGGCCTAAGCCTAAGCCTAAGCCTAAACCTAACCCTAACCCTCACCCTAACAATAACCCTAAAATAAACCTCACTCTAACCCTAAATCTCACCCTCACCCTAACCCTAAATCTAAACCTAACCCTAACCCTAACAATAACCCTAACCCTCACCCTAACCATAATCCTCACCCTAACCCTAAACCTCACCCTAACACTTACCCTCACCCTACCCCTAACCTTAAATCTAACACTAACCCTCACAATAACCCTAACCCTAAACTCACCCTAACCCTAACCCTAACCCTAACCCTCAACATAACCCTAACCCTCACGCTCAAAATAACCCTAAACCTTACCTTGATCCTCACCCTAACCATAACCGTCACCCTAACCCTATCACTCACCCTAACACTTACCCTCACCCTAACACTAACCCTAATCCTAACCCTAACCCTAAACCTCACCCTCACCTTAACCGGAACCCTAACCATAACACTAACAACAACCCTGACCCTAAACCTAACAAAAACCCTAAACCCAACCCTAAACCTCACCCTAATCATTACCTCACCCTAAACCTAACCCTCACCCTAACACTTACTCTCACATTAACACTAACCTTAACCCGAACACTAAGCCTCACACTAAATCTAACAATCACCCTAACCCTAAACCTCACGCTAACACTAACCCTAAACCTCAACCTAACCCTAGCCCTAAACCTAATACTCATCCTCACGGTAAACCTCACACTAAAGCTAACACTAATCCTCAATCTAACCCTCACCCTAACCCTAACCCTAACCCTAACCCTCACCCTAACCCTAACTCTCACCCTTACCATGACCCTCACCCTCAGCCTAACCCTCACCTTACCCTTACAGTCACCCACAACCCAACCCTCACCCTAACCCTAACCTCACCCTAACACTAACTCTACCCCTAAACCTCACCCTAATGCTAACTCTAACCCTAACCCTAACACTAAACCTCACACTAACCCTCACCCTCAACCTCACGCTCAGCTTAAACCTAAGCCTAAGCCAAACCTTTACCCTAACCCTCAGCCTCACCCTAGCCCTCACCCTAACACAAATCCTAACTCTAACCCTAACCCTAAACCTCACCCTCACCGTAAACCTTACCCTAACCCTCACCCTAACACTAAATCTAATCTTAACCCTAAATCTCAACCTAACCCTAACCCTCAACCTCACCGTAACCCTTACCTTAACCCACACTCTAACCCTAAACTTAACTTGAATCCTTCTCTCACCCTAACCCTACCCTAACTCTCACCCTAACCCTAACATTAAACCTCCCCTTCACCCTAAAACTCACCCTTGCCCTAACCCTAACCGTAACCCTAAAACTCACCCTAACCCTAACATTCACCCTCACCCTCAACCTCAACGTAACTCTAGCCCTAACACTAACAATAACACTAACCCTAACCCTAACCCTAACCCTCACCGTTTCCCTCAGCCTCACCTTTACTGCAAACTTAACCCTAACCATAGCACTAACAATAAACCTAACCCTAAGCCTAACCCTAACCCTAGCTCTAATTCTCTCCCCCACAGACACCCTCAGCCTAACCCTAAGCCTAACCTTAACCCTTACCCTAACCCTCACCGTAACCCTAAACCTAACACTAAACCTAAACCTAAATCTAACCATAAAGCTAAACCTAATCCTCAGCCTCACCTGCACCCTAACCCAAAATCTAACCTTAACCCTCACCCTAACTCTAAGCCTAATCATAACCCTAACCCTATGCCTCACAATCACCCTCACCCTAACCCTAATCCTAAACCTAACCCTATCCCTAACCTTAACCCTCACCCTAACCCACACCCTAGCCCTCACCCTAACCCTAACCCTAACCCTAAACCTCATCCTAAACCTGACACAAACCATAAGCCTAACCCTAACCCTAACCCGCACCCTAACCCTCACCCTCATGCTCGGCCTAAGCCTAAGCCTAAGCCTAACCCTAACCCTAAACCTCACCCTAACCCTAACACTCACCCTAACTCTAACACTCAATATCACCCTCACCCTAACCCTAACTCTAACCCTAAACCTACCCCTAACAATAACCCTAACTCTCACCCTAACCATAAACCTCAGCCTAAACCTAAACCTCACACTAACACTTACCCTCACCCTACCAGTAACCCTGACCCTAACAATAACCCTCACACTAACCCTAACCCTAAACTCACCCTAACCTTAACCCTAACACTAACCCTCAACTTAACCATAATCCTAACGCTCAATGTAACCCTAACCCTAACCCTGACCCTCACCCTAATCATAAACCTCACCCTAAACCTAACCCTCACCCTAACACTTACCCTTACCCTAACACTAACCCTAATACTAATCCTAACGCTATCCCTAACACTCACCCTCACAGTAACCGTAACCCTAACCATAATCCTAACAAAAACCCTAATCCTAACCCTCACCCTAACCATTACCCTCACCCTAAACCTAACCCTCACCCTAACACTTACCCTCACCTTAACACTAACCATAACCTGAACACTAAGCCTCACACTTACACTAACCATCACCCTAACCCTAAACCTCACCCTAACACTAACCCTAAACCTCAACCTAACCCTAGCACTAACCCTAACCCCAACACTAATCCTCACGGTAAAACTCAAACTAACCCTAACACTAATCCTCAATCTAACCCTCACCCTCACCCTAACACTAACATTAAAGCCCACATTAACCCTAACCCGAAACCTCACCTGCACCCTCACCTTCATCATAACCCTAACCCTAACCCTAAAAATAACACTAACACTAACCCTAACCATCAACCTAACCCCTATCCTCACCCCAACCCTCACCCTCAGCCTAACCCTAAGTCTAAACCTAACCCTCACCCTAACCCTCGCACTAACCCTAACACTAAACCCAACCCTAAACCTAAACCTCAACCTAACCCTCACCCTCACCCTCACCCTAACCTTAACACTACCCCAAAACTTAAACCTCACCCTAACACTCCCCCTAACACTAACTCAAACCTAAACCCATCCATACCCTAACCCTTACCCTTACCCTCACCCTAAACCTAACCCTAACCCTAAACCTCACCTTAACCCTAACCCTCACCCTCACCCTCAACCTAAACATAACTCTAACGCTAACCCTAACAATAACATTAAAACCTAACCCTAACCCTAACCATAACTCTCACCCTCAGCCTCAACCTCACGGCAAACTTAACCCTAACCATAGCACTAACGATAACCCTAAAACTAACCCTAACCCTAATCCTCACCCCCACCCTCACCTTCAGCCTAACCCTAAGCCTAACCCTATCCCTAACACTAAGCCTCACCGTAAACCTGACCCTATCCCTAACCCTAACCCTAAACCTAACCCTACCACTAACCCTAAAACTCACCCTAAAAATCACCCTAGCCCTCAGCCTAACCCTAACCCTAACCCTCACCCTCACCCTAGCCCTCACCCTAAACTTAATTCTAATGCTCACCCTCACCCTAATCCTAACCCTCATCCTCACCCTAAACCTCAAACTAACCCTAAACCGAATCCTCAATCTAAACCTCACCCTAAGCCTAACCCTAAACCTTAACCTAACCCTAAACTTTACCCTAACCCTCACCCTTCTCTTAAACCTCAAATTCAGCCTAAACCTCACCATTACTCTTACCATCATAATTACCCTAAACCTCACCCTAACCCTAAATCTCATCCTTACAATCACCCTAACACCTACACAACACCCTAACACTAACCCTCACTCTCAACCTCATGCTCAGCCTAACCCTAAGCCTAAGCCTTACCCTAAACCTCAACCTAAGTCTAACCCTCACCCTCACCGTAACCCTAACCCTCGTCCTAACCCTCACACGAACCCTAATCCTAACCGTAAACCTTACCCTAAAACTAACCCTAACCCTCACCATCCCCCTTGCCCCCACCCTAAACCTAATCCTAACCCTAATCCTCACCCTAAACCTAAACTTAACTGAAACATAACTCTCACCCTAACCCTAACCCTAACCCTCACCCTAACCCTATCCCTAACCCTCACACTCACCCTAACCCTAACCCTAATCCTAACCCTAACCCTAACACTAACCCTAACCCTAACCCTAAACCTAACCCTCCACTCACTTTAAACCTAACCCTAAGACTAAACCTAACCCTAAACCTCACCCTCACCCTAAACCTGACCCTAATACTAATCCTAAACCTCAGCCTCACACTAACCCTAACCCTAAACCTCACCCTCATCCTCACCCTAACACTAAATCTAACCCTAAACCTCACACTCACCCTAACCCTAAATCTAACCCTACCTCGAAACCTCACCCTAACTCTAACCCTAAACCTCTCAATAGCCCTCACCCTAACTCTAACCATAAATCTAAACCTAACCCTAACCCTCACACTCAACCGCACCCTCACCCTCACAGTAACTCTAACCCTAACCCAAAACCTAAGCCTACAACTCACTCTAACCCTAACGCTAGTACTAACCCTAACCCTCACCCTCACCTTAACTCTAACCCAAAACCTAAACCCCACCCTAAACCTAACTCTCACCAGCACCCTCACCCTCACTGTAACTCTAACCCTTACCCTAACAATAACACTAACCCTAACCCTAAACATCACCCTAACCCTAATCCTCAACCCCACCCTGACCCTCAGCCTAACCCTAAGACTAAGCCTAACTCTCCACCTAACCCACACACTCACGCTCACCCAAAGCCTAAACCTAAATGTGGCCCTATCCCTAAACCTCAACCTAAACCTCACCATCACCCTAACTCTAACCCTAACGCTAAACCTCACCCTAACCCTACCCCAAACCCTAAATCTAACACTAAACCTCACCCTCACCCTCACCCTAACCCTAACCCTAATCCTAAACCTCATTCTAACCCTAACCCTAACCCTCACCCTCAAACTTAACCACACTGTAATTCTAACTGTAACCCTAAAAATAACAGTAACCCTAACCCTCACCCTAACCCTAAACAAACCCTCACCCTCAGCCTCACCATCACTGCAAACTTAACCCTAAACATAACACTAACAATAACCCTAACCCTAACCATAACCATAAACCTAATCCTCACCCCCACCTTTACCCTCAGCCTGACCCTAACTTAACCCTAACCCAAACCCTAACCCTCACCGTAACCCTAACCCTAACCCTAAACCTAACACAAACTGTAACCCTAAACCAAACCCTAAAACTAACACTAATCCTCAGCCTCCCCCTCCCCCTAACCCAAACCCTAACACTGACCCTCACCATAACCCTCACGCTAACCCTCCTCCTAACCCTATATCTAACCCTAAACCTCACCCTCACACTAACACTAACCCTAACCCTAACCCTAAACCCCAATCTAATACTAACCCTAACGCTCACCCTCACCCTCACCGTAACTCTAACCCTAACCCTAAAAATAACACTAACCCTAACCGTAACCCTAAACCTAACCCTAATCCTCAGACTTAACCTCACCCTAACCCTAACCATAACCATAATGGTCACCCTAAACCTAAGCCAAACCCTAACCCTAATCCTCACACTCACACTCACCCTAACCCTAATCCTAAACCTAACACTATACCTAACCCTAACCCTCAACCAAAGCCTCACCCTAACCTTCACCCTAAACCTAATCCTAACGATAAACATCACCCTAACACTCACCCTAACCCTAAACCTAACCTTCACCCTAACCCTAACCCTAACCCTCACACACATGCTCGTCCTAAGCCTAAGCCTAACACTAACCAAACCATAAAACTAACCCTAAACCTAACCCTCATCCTAACCCTCACCGTAACCCTAAGTCTAACCCTAAACTTCACCCTCACCCTAAACCTAACTCTACCCTAACCCAAGCCCTAAACCTCACAGTAACACTAACACTAACCCTCACACTCAACCTCAATGCAACCCAAATCCTAACCCTAACCCTAACAGTAACCCTAACACTAATCCTAAACCTCACCCTTACCATAACCCTCATCCTCACACTAACCCTCACCCTAACACTTACACTCACCCTAACACTAACCCTAATCCTAACACTAACAATCACTCTAACACTAACCATCACCCTAACCCTAAACCTCACCCTAATCCTAAACCTAACCCTCACCCTAAACCTCACACTAACCGAACACTAATCCTCAATCTACCCTTCACTCTCACCCTACCCCTAACCCTAACACTCACCCTAACCCTAACCCTCAACCTAAACCTCACCCTAACCCTAAATCTACCCCTAAACCTCACCCTCACCCTAACCTTACCTCTAACACTAAAACTAACACTAAAAACCTCACCCTAAACTTAACCCTAAACCTCAGCCTCAACCTCACCGCAAATCTAAAACTAAACCTACCAATAACACTAACCCTCGACCTAACCCTAACCCTTAACGTCACCTACATACTGGGCCTAACCCTAAACCAAAGCCTAAGCCTAAACCTAACACTAACCCTCACCCTAACCCTAACCCTAACACTAACCCTAACTCTAACCCTAAATCTCACCCTCGCCCTAACCCTAACTCTAACCCTAACCCTAACACTATAAACCTCACCTTAAGTTTAACCCTAACCCTCACCCTCACAGTAACCATAACCCTAACACTAACCCTAAAAATAACCCTAACCCTAAACCTATTCCTAAACCTAACCCTCACCCTAACCCTAATCCTAAACCTAACCCTCACCCTAACCCTAACCCTCCCCCTTCCGTAATCCTAACCCTCACCCTAACCCTAATCCTAACCCTAACCCTCATCATAACCCTCCCCATAACCCTTACCCTAACCCTCACCCTAACCCTAACCATCACCCTCACCATCACCCTCAGCCTAACCCTAAGCCTAACCCTAAACCTAAACCTAACCCTCTCCCTCACCCTAACCCTAACACTAACCCTAACCCTAGCCATCACCGTAACCCTCCCCCTAACCCTATATCTAACCCTAAACCTCACCCTAACCCTAACACTAAGCCTAACCCTAAACCCCACCCTAACCCTAACGCTAACCCTCACCCGCACCCTCAACCTCACTGTAACTCTAACCCTAAACCTAACAACAGCACTAACCCTAACCCTAATCATCACCCTAACTTTAATCCTTACCCCCACACTCACCCTCAGCCTAAACCTAAGCCTAAGCCTAACCCTCACCCTAACCCTCAAACTCACCATCCCCCTAACACTAATCCTAAACCTACCCCTATCCTTAAACCTCAACCTATACCTCACCCTCAACCTAACCCTAACACTAAACCTAGCACTCAATTTCACCCTAACCCTCCCCCCTCAATCTAACTCTAACCCTAAACCTCACCCTAACCCTAACCATAACCCTAACCCTAAACTTCACCCTAAACCTAAACCTCACCCTCACCCTCAACCTCACCTTAACTGTAACCCTAACCCTAACAATAACACTAATCCTAACCATAAACTTAACCTTAACACTAAATATAACACTAAAACTAACCCTAAACCTAACCCTAAACCTAAACCTCAACCTAACCCTACTCCTCAGCCTCACCTTCACCCTAACCAAACCCTAACCCTAACCCTCACCTTAACCCTAAGCCTAACCCTAATGCTAACCCTAACCATCACACTAACCCTCACCCTAACCCTAATCCTAAATCTAACCCTATCCCTAACCCGAATAATCATCCTAACCCTAAAACTTGCCCTCACCCTAACTCTAATCCTACCCCTAAAAATCATCCTAAACCTCACCTGAACCCTAACCTTAACCCTCACCCTAAACCTCACCCTAACCCTCACACACATGCTGGGCCTAAGCCTAAACCAAAGCTGAAGGCTAACCCTGACCCTAAACTTCACCCTAACACTAAACCTAACTCTAACCCTAAACCTCACCCTTACCCTAACCCTAACACTAACCCTAACACTAAACCTAAACCTCATCCTAACCCTAACCCTAACAATAACCCTAACCCTAACCTTAACCCTACCCTAATCCTACCCCTAACCCTAACACTAAACCTAACCCTAACCCTAACCATAACCATAACCATAACCCTCACCCTAACCCTAACCTCACCCTAACACTAATCCTAATCCTCCCTCTCACCCTAGTCCTCACCCTAACCCTAACCCTCATCCTCACCCTAAACCTCATCCTAACACTAAACTTAACCTGAACACGGACTCTCACCCTAATCCTAACCCTAACCCTAACCCTCACCCTTACCATAACCCTCACCCTAGGCCTAACCCTCATCTTTACCCTTACCGTCACCCCACCTTAACCCTCACCCTAACCCTAACCCTCACCCTAACCATAACCCTAACCCTAACTCTACCCCTAAACCTCACCCTAACCCTGACCCTAACCCTAACACTAACACTAAAAACCTCACCATAAACTTAACTCTAACCGTCACCCTCACCGTAACCCTAACCCTAACCCTAACAATAACCTTAACCCTAACCTTAATCCTAACCCTCACCCTCACCCTAACCCTAATTCTAACCCTAACCCTCACCCAAACCCAAACCCTCACCCTTCCGTATCAATTACCCTCACCCTAACCCTAACCCTAACCCTCACCCACATGCGGGGCCTAAGCCTAAACCAAAGCCTAAGCCTAACCCTAAACCGATCCCTCATGCTAACCCTAACCCTAACACTAACCCTAACTCTAACCCTAAACCTCACCCTTACACTAAGCCTAACTCTAACCCGAACCCTAAACCTAAACCTCATCCTAAGCCTAACCCTAACAATAACCCTAACCCTAACCTTAACACTACCCTAACCCTAAACCTAACCCTAACAATAAACCTAAACCTAACCCTATCCTTAACCCTAACCATACCCCTCACTAACCCTAACCTCACCCTAACACTAAACCTAGTCCTCACCCTCACCCTAGCACTCACCCTAAACCTAACTCTCATCCTCACCCTAACCGTAACCCTCACCCTTACCATAACCCTCACCCTAGGCCTAATCCTCATCTTTACCCTTACCATCACCCCCATCTTAACCCTCACCGTAACCCTAACCCTCATGTTGACCCTCACCGTAACCCTAACTCTACCCCTAAACATCACCCTCACACTAACCCTAACTCTAACCCTAACCCTAACACTAAAAACCTCACCCTAAACTTAACCCTAACCCTCACCCTCAGCGTAACCATAACCCTAAGCCTAACCCTAACCCTAACAATAACCCTAACCCTAACCCTAATCCTAACCCTAACCCTAAGCCTCACCCTTCCGTAAGCGTAACCCTCACCCTAAACCTAATCCTAAACCTAACCCTCATCATAACCCTCCTCATAACCCCAATCCTAACACTCACCCTAACCCTAACCCTCACCCTCACCCTCACCCTCACCCTCACTATAAGTCTAACCCTACCCCTAACAATAACACTAATCCTAAACCTAAATTAACACTAACCCTAATCCTAACACTCACCCTCACCCTACGTCTAATTCTAACCCTCAACCTCACCATAACCCTAACCCTAACTTCATGGTAACACTAACTCTCATCCTAACACTCACTCTAACCCTAACCCTAACACTAAACCTCACCCAAACCCTAACCCTAAAAATCACCATCACCCTAGCCCACACCCTAACACTAATCATAACCCTAATCCTCATCCTAACCCTCATCCTAATCCTAACCCTCACCCTCACCCTAACCCTAACTCTAAATCTCAAACTAACCCTAACCCTAAACTTAACCCAAACCCTATCTTTCTCCCTAAACCTAACCCTAACCTTCACTCTAACCCTAACCATCACCCTCACCCTCACCCTCAGCCTAAACCTAAGTCTAACCCTAACCCTAACCCTAAAAATAAACCTAACTCTAACCCTCACCCTAAACAGAACCCTCACCCTAACCCAAACCCTCACCCTAACACTTACCGTAACCCTAAACCTAAATCTAACCCTAACCCTAACCCTCACAATTACCCTAACCCTAACCCTAAACCTCAACCTAACCCTCAACATCACACTAACCCTAACACTAACCCTAAACCTAAACCCCACCCTAACCCTAACCCTAACCCTCACCGCCAACCTCACCCTCACAGTAACTCGAATTCTAACCCTAACAATAACACTAACCCTAACCCTTACTATCCCCCTAACCCTAATCGTCACCCCCACACTCACCTTCAGCCTAACCCTCACCCTAAGCCTAACGATCACCCTAACCCTCACACACACCCTCACACGATACCTAATCCTAAACCTAAACATATCCCTAAAACTCAACCTAACCTTCATCCTCACCCAAACCCTAAACCTAAACCTGACTCTAACCCTCCCCCTAACCCTAACTCTACCCCTAAACCTCACCCTCACGCTAACTCTAACCCTAACCCTAACCCTAAACCTCACCCTACACCTCACCCTAAACCTAACCCTCACCCTCACCCTCAACCTAACCTTAACTCTAACCCTAACCCTAACAATAACTTTAACCCTAACCCCCACCCTAACCCTAACCCTCACCCTCACCCTCAACTTAACCTTAACTCTAACCCTAACCCTAACCCTAACCCTAACCCTCATCCTAACCCTTACCGTAACACTAACCCTAACCCTTACCCTCACCCTCACCCTCACCCTAAACCAAACCCTAACCGAAACCTCAACCTAACCCTAACCCTCACCCTCACTGTGACCCTTACCCAATACTCATTCTAAACCTAAACATAACCGGAACTCTATCTCTCAACCTAAGACTAAGCCTAACCCTCACCCTAACAATAACCCTCACCCTCACCATCACCCTCAGACTAAACCTAAGCGTAACCCTAACCCTAACCCTAAAAGTCACACTTACCCTAACCCTAAACCTCATCCTAATCCTAACCCTAACCCTAAACCTCACCCTCACCCTAACCCTCAACTTAAGGCTAACTCTAACATTAATCCTAACCCTAACCCTAACCATAAACTTCACCCTAACACTAACCCTAACCCTCATCCTCACCTTAGTCCGTACCCTAACCCTAACCCTCATCCTCACCCTAAACCTCACACGAACCCTAACACTAATCCTCAATCTAACCCTCACCCTCACACTCAGCCTAATCCTATCCCTCCCCCTAACACTAACGCTAACCCATTCAATAACCCTCACACTCAGCCTAACCCTCACCTTTACCTTACCATCACTCCCACCTTAACCGTCACCCTAAACCTAACACTCACCCTAACCCTAACTCTACCCCTAAACCTCACCCTCACCCGAATCCTAACTCTAACCGTAACCCTAACACTAAATCTCACCTTAACCCTAATCCTCACCCTCAACCTCATTCTCAGCCTAACCCTAAGCCTAAGCCTAACACTTACCTTAACCCTCACCCTCACCCAAGCCCTCACCTTAACCCTAATCCTAACCCTAACTCTCATCCTAACCCTCACGCTAAGCCTAAACCTAACAATCACCCGAAACCTAATCCACACCCCCACACTCACTCTTAGCCTTACCCTAAGCCTAAGCCTAATCCTAAGCCTAACCCTCACACTAACCCTCACCCTAACCCTAATCCTAACACTAACCCTCACCCTAACCCTTAACCTCAACCTAACCCTCACCCTAACCTTAACCATAAAACTAACCCTAACATTAACCCCCATCTAAACCTCCAACTAACCCTAAATCTAAAACTAAACCTCACCCTCACCCTAACACTAATCCTAAGCCTAATCCTGAACCGGACAATAACCCTAACCCTAATCCTCACCCTCCCCTCACCCTCACCATAACTATAACCCAAACCCTAAAAATAACACTAATCCTAACCATAAACCTAACCCTACTCCTAATCCTAACCCTAATCGTAACAGTCACCCTCACCCTAAAACTAATCCTAACCCTAACCCTCAACCTAATCCTAATGCTCACGCTGACCGAAACCCTAACCCTCATCCTATCCCGAACCCAAACCCTAACCCTAAACCTTACCCTAACACTAACCCTAATCCTCATCCTCACCCTAGCCCTCAGCCTAACCCTAATCCTAACCCTAATCCTCACCCTAACCCTAAACTAAACTGAAACCTAACTCTCACCCTAACCCTAATGCTAACCCTCACCCTAACCCTGACCCTCAGCCTCACCCTAACCCTAACTTTAACACTAAACCTCACACTCACCCTAAACCTAACCCTAAACCTAACCCTAAACCAAACCCTAACCCTAACCCTAAAACTCACCCTCACCCCAGCCCTCACCCTAACCCTGACCCTAACCCTAAACCTAACCCTAACCCTCACATTCACACGTACCCTAACCCTCACAGTAACTCTAACCCTAACGAAAAACCTAACCCTAACCCTCACACTAACCCTAACCCTCACCATCACCCTAACCCTAATCCTAACCCTAAAACTCACCCTAACCCTGAATCTAAGTCTCACCCACACCCTCACCCCCACCTTAACTCTAACCGTTACCCTAACAATAACACTAAACATAAACCTAACAATCACCCTAACCCTAATCCTCACACCCACCCTCGCCCTCAGCCTAACCCTAAGCTTAAGCCTAACCCTCAACCTAACCCTCACATTCACGCTCAACCTAATGCTAAAACTAAACTTAACCCTATCCCTAATCCCCAACCTAAACCTCAACCTCAGCCTAACCCTAACACTAACCCTGTCCCTAAACCTCACCCTAACCCTCCCCCAAACACTAACTCTAACCCGAAACCTCACCCTCACCCTAACCCTAAACCTAACCCAAATCCTAAACCTCACCCTAACCCTAACCCTCACCCTCACTCTCAACCTCACAGTCATTCTTACCCCAACACTAACAATAACAGTAACCCTAACCCTAAACGTAACCCTAACCATAAACCTCACCCTCAGCCTCAACCTCACTGCAAACTTAACCCTAACCACAACACTAACAATAACCTTAACCTTAACCATAACCCTATTCCTCACCCCCACCCTCACCCTCAGCCTAACCCTAACTTAACCCTAACCCTAAACCTAACCCTCACTGTAACCCTAACCCTAACCCTAAACCTAACAGAAACCCTAACCCTAAACCAAACCTTAAACCTAACACTAATCCTCAGCCTCACCCTAACCCTAAGCCAAACCCTAACCCTAACCTTCACACTAACCCTAAGCCTAACCCAAACCTAACCTTCACACTCACACTCACCCTAACCCAAATCCTAAACCTAACCCTATCCTAAACCTAACCCTCACCCTAACCCTCACACTAGCCCTCACCCCAAACCTAATCCTAACCCTAAACCTAAACCTAACCCTCAGCCTAACCCTAACCCTAAACCTCACCCTAACCCGAACCCTAACCCTCCTCCTCATGCTCGGCCCAAGCCTAAGCCTAAGCCTAACCCTAGCCCTCACCCTATCCCTAACCCTAACACTAATGCTAACTCTAACCCTAAACCTCACCCTCACCCTAACCCTAAATCTAACCCTTACCTGAAACCTAAACCTCATCCTAACCATAAAAATAACCCACACGATCACCCTCACCGTAACCATATAACCCTAAACCTAACCCTAACAATAACCCTAACCCTTACCCTAACCCTCACCCTAATCATAACCCTCACCCTAACCCTAACCCTCATCCTAATACTTACACTCACACTAACACTAAACCTAATGCTAACACTAATGCTCACACTAACCCTAACAATCACCGTAACCCTAAACCCCATCCTAACACTAAACTTAACCCTGAACCTCACCCTAGCACTCACCCTAACCCTAACACTCATCCTCACCATAAACCTCACACTAACCCTAACACTAAATCTCAATCTAACCCTCAGCCTCACCCTAACTCTAAACCTAACCCTCACCCTAAACCTAACCCTCACCTTTACCGTAACGCTCACCCTCAGCCTAACCCTCATCTTTACCCCTACCGTCACCCCCACCCTAACCCTCACCCTAACCCTAACCCTCACCCTAACCCTCACCTTAACCCTAATCCTACCACTAAACCGCAACTTCACCCTAACCCTAACTCTAACACTAACCCTAACACTAAACTTCACCCTAACACTAACCCTAACTCTCAAGCTCACTGTAACAGTAATCCTAAGCCTAAAAATTACTCTAACCCTAACCCTAACACTCACCATAACCATAAGCCTCACCCTAACCCTAACCCTCACCCTAACAGTTACCCTCACCGTAACACTAACCCTAACCCTAACACTAACCTTCACACTAACCCTAATCCTCACCCTAATCCTAAACCTCACCCTAACGCTAACCCTAACTCTAACCCTAACCCTCATCCAAGCCCTCACCCTAAACCGATGTCTAATCCTCACCCTCACCCTAACCCTAACCCTCATCCTCACCCTAAACCTCACACTAACCCTAACCCTAAACCTAAACCTCAATCTAACACTCACCCTAACCCTAACCCTAACCCTAACACTCACCTTTATCTTAACCCTCACCCTCAGCCTAATCCTCACCTTTACACTTACCATCATCCTCACCCTAACCCTAAACCTCATCCTAACCCTCACCCTAACCGTAAACCTAACCATCACCCTAAACCTAAAACTTACCCTCAACCTCACGCTCAGCTTAACCGTAAGCCTAAGCCTAACCCTTACCCTAACCCTCACCCTAGTCCTCTCCCTAACCCTAATCCTAAACCTAATCCTTATCCCAGCCCTCACCCTAACCCTAACCATAACCATCACCCTAACCCTAATCCTCACCCCCACCCTCACCCTCAGCCGAACCCTAAGCCTAAGACTTACCCTAACCCTAACCCTCACACTCACCCTCACCCTACCCCTAATCTTCACCCCACCCTCACCCTCAGCCTAACCCAAAACCTCAAGCTAACACTCACCCTAAACTTAACCCTCACACTCACCCTCACCCTAATTTTAATCCTAACCCTAACCCTAAAAATAACCCTAAACCTCAAGCTAACACTCACCCTAACCTTAACCCTAACACTAAACTTAACCCTACCCCTCGACTTAACCCTAAATGTAACCCTAAAACTCACCCTAACACTAACCCAAATGCTTACCCTAACCCTTACCCTAACCCTAACCCTCACCCTCACCGTAACCCTAACCCTCATCCTAACACTAACCCTAACCCTAAACCTCACCAAAACACTAATCCTAACCCTCACGTTCACCCTAGCCCTCACCCTAAACCTAATCCTAACCCTAATCCTCATCCTAACCATCACCGTAAACCTAACGCTAACCCAAAACTTAACTTGAACCCTATCTTTCACCCAAACACTACCCCTAACCCTCACCCTAACCCTAACCCCTAACCCTAACCTCACGCTCAACCTAACCCTCAGCCTACACCTAAGCTTAACCCTAAACCTAAACCTCACACTCACCCTAATCCTCACCCAAACCCTAATCCTAACCCTAACCCTAAACCTCAAGCTAACCCTCACCCTAAACTTAACCCTAACACTTACCATAACCCTCAACGACACCCTAGCCTTCACCCTAACCCTCACCCTAACCCTAATCCTAACCCTAACCCTAAATCTAAACCTAAACCTCACACTCACCCTAAACCTTACCCTAACCCTAACACTAAACCTCACCCTAAACCTAACACTAAACATAACTCCCACCCTCAACCTCGCCCTCACCACAAACTTAACCCTAACCATAACACTAACAATAACCCTAACCCAAACCCTAACCCTCACCCTAACCATAACACTAACTCTAACCCAAAAACTCTCCCTAAGCCTGCCCCTAAACCTAACTCTAACCCAAAACCTCACCCTCACCCTAACACTAACCCTAACCGTAATCCAAAACCTCACCCTAAACCTCAGCCTAACCCTAACCCTAACCCTCACCCTAATCCTAAGCCTAACCCTAACCCTCAAACTAAGCCTAACCTTCAAACCCAACGTAATCCTAACCCTAAATCACACCCTAACCCTAAACTCGAACCCTAACTCTCACTCTAACCCTACCCCTAACCCTTACCCTAACCTTAATCTTCACTCTCAACCTCACCCTAATCGTATGCCTAAACCTAACCCTCAACCTAACCCTAACACTCACGCTCACCGTGACACTAACCCTTACAATCACCCTAACCCTTACCCTAATCCTATTCCTAACACCAAGGCTAACACTCACCCTCACCCTAACCCTCACCGAAACCCTAAATCTAACACTAACACTAACCCTAACTTTCACCCTCAGCCTCACCCTAACCCTATCTCTAACCTTAAACCTCAACCTCACCCTAGCCTTCATTCTAAGACTAATCCTAACCCTAACCCTCATCCTACTCCTCACACTAACATTAACCCTAACCCACACTGTAACCCATACCCTAAACCTCACCCTAACCCTAAACTTAACCCGAACCCTAACTCTCACCCTAACCCTAACCCTAACCCTCACCCTAACAATAACCCTCACCCTCACCATCACCCTCAGACTAAACCTAAGCCTAACCCTAACCCTAAACCTCACACTCACCCTAACCCTAATCCAAATCCTAATCCTAACAATAATCCTAACACTCACCCTCAACCTAACCCTAATCCTAAATCTAACCCTCAACCTACCCCTAACCCTCACCCTCACCCTAATGCTAACCCTCATCCTAACCCTCACCCAAACCCTAACCCTAACCATAAACCTTACCCTAAAACTAACCCTCACCCTCACCATCACCCTAGCCCCAACCCTAAACCTAATCCTAACCCTAATCCTCACCCTAACCCTAAACTTATCAGAACCCTAACTCTCACCCTAACCCTAACCCTAACCCTCACCCTAACCCTAAAATTAACCCGAACCATAATTCTCACCCAAATGATAACACTAAGCGGAACGCTTACCCTAACCCCTCACCCTCACCCTCAGCTTAATGCTAAGCCTAACCCTAACCCTAAGCCTAACACAAGCACTCACACTAACACTAACCCTAATCCTAATCCTAACCCTAACCCTAACCCTTACCCTCATCCTAACCCTCACCCTAACCCTAACACTAACACTAACCCTAACCCTAACACTAACACTAACAGTAACCCTCACCCTAACCCTCACCCTCACCCTCAGTTGAACCCAAAGCCAAAGCCTAACACTAACCCTAACCCTCACCCTCACACTAGCCCTCACCATAACCCTAACTGTAACACTAACCCTAACCCTAACACTCACACTAACCCTAACCCTAACCATAACTCTAAACCTAAACCTCACCCTGACCCTAACCCTAACCCTAACTCTAAACCTCATCCTAACCCTAACCCTAACCCTCAACATCACCCTCACCCTTACCCTTACCTTAACCTTAAATATAACCCTAACCCTAAGAATAACCCTAACCCTAAACCTACCCCTAAACCTCACCCTCACTGTAACTCTATCCCTAACCCAATCCCTCACACCAACCCAAACTCTGACACTAAACCTAACACTAAAAGTCACCCTAACCCAAACCCTAACCCTATACCTAACCCTAGCACATACCCTAACCCTAATCTTAACCCTAACCCTCACTCTAACCCTCACTCTAAACATAAACCATACCGTAACCGTAAATCTAACCCTCAACTTCACCCTCAGCCTCAGCCTAACACTCACCCTAACCCTAAGCCTCACACTCACAGTCACAGTAACCTTAAACCTTACACTAACCCCAAACCTAACCCTAAAACTCACCCTAACCCTAACCCTCACCCTAAACCTCACTCTAAACCTAACCCTAACCCTAAAACTCACCCTCACCCTAACCCTAATCCTAACCCTAACAATAACATTAACCCTCACACTCACCCTCACCTTAAACTTAATATTAATCCTAACCCTAAACCTAACTGTAACCCTAACTATAACCCTAACCCTAACACTAACACTAAACCTAATCCTCAACCCCACCCTCACCCTCAGCCTAACCCTAAGCCTGTCCCTATCACTAACCCTAACTCTAACCCTAAACCTCACCCTCACCCTAACCCTATCTCTAAACCTAACCCTAAACCTCACCCTGACCCTAAACCTAACCCTCATCCTAACCCTTAAACTAACCATAGCCCTAACCATCATACTAAACCTAATCCTCATCCCCACCCATACCCTCAGCCTAACCGTAAGCCTAAGCCAAACCCTAACCCTAACCCACACATTCACCCTCACCTTCAACGTAATCCTAAACCTCATCCTAACCCTCACCTTAACCCTATCACTAACCCTAACAATAACACTCAACCTAACCCTCCCCCTCACCTTAACTTTAACCCTAAACCTCACCCTCACCCTAACCATAATCCTAACCTTAAACCTCACCCTAACCCTGATCCTAACCCTCACCCTCACCCTCACTCTTACTGTAACTCTAACCCTAACCTTAACTATAACACTAACCCTAAACCTAACCCAAACCCTGAACCTCACCCTAACTCTAAACCTAACATAAACCCTCACCCTAATCCTAATCCTAACCCTAAGCCTCACCTTAAACTTAACACTAAACCTCACACTAAACCTAAACCTAACCCTCACCCTAACTCTAGTCCTGCCCCTAACCCTAATGCTAACCCTAAACCTCATCCTAACACTCACCCTAACCCTAAAACACTAACACTAACACTCACACTCACCCTCATGCTCTGCCTAAGCCTCTCCCTCAGGCTAAGACAAACCCTGACCCTCACACTCACCATCACCCTAACCCTAACCCTAACACTAACCCTAACCCTAACCCTCACACTAACCCTCACCCTAACTATAACCCTAAACCTCACCTTCACCCTAACTCTAAATCTCACCCTGACCCTCACCCTCTGCCTTACATTAAGCCTAACCCTAACCCCAACTCTAACCCTAACACTAAACCTAATCCTCACCCTACACCTCACCCTAAACCTAACCCTAACCCTCACACTCACCCTAGCCCATACACAAACCCTAAGCATAAGCCTAACCATCACACTAACCCTCACTCTAAACCTAACCCCAACACTCACCCTAACCGTAACTCTCACCCTCAACCTCACCCTAACTCTAACCCTAACCCTAACCCTTATCCTAACCCTCACACTCACCCTAACCCTAACCCTAACCCTAATCCTAACCCTCACCCTAAACCTAAACCTTACCCTAACACTTACCCTCACCCTAATATTAACACTAACCCTAACACTAACCCTCACACTAACGCTAACAATCATCCTAAACCTAAACCTCACCCTATCCCTAAAGCTAACCCTCACCTTCACCCTAGCCCTCAACCTAACCCTAACACTCATCCTCACCCTAAACCTCACACTAACCCAAACACTAATCCTCAACCTAAACCTCACCCTCACCCTAACCCTAACCCCGACCCTCACCCTAACCATAACCCTCACCTCAATCTCACCCTCAGCCTAACACTAAGCCTAACCCAAACCCTAACCCTAACCCTCACATTCACCCTCACCCTAACCCTAATCCTAACCCTAAGCCTCACCCTAACCCTAACCCTAAAACTAACCCTAACCCTAACCCTCACGCGAACCCTCCCCCTAACCCTAACTCTAAACCTAAACCTCACACTCACCCTAACCCAAATCCTAACCCTGACCCTAAACCTCACCCTAACCCTAATCCTAACCCTAACCCTTACCCTCACCCTCACCCTCACCGTAACTCTAACCTTAAACCTCACAATAACGCTAATCCTAACCCTAAACCAAACCCTAACCCTAATCCTATACCTAACCCTCAACCTCAGTCTCACCGTCTCTGCAAAGGTAGCCAGAACAATAACACTTACAATAATCCTAACTCTAACCCTAATCCTAACCCTCACCCTCATCCTAACCTTCATCCTAACCCTAACCCTCACCCTAAACCTAAGCCTCACCCTTACCATAACCATGACCCTCACCCTAAACCTAATTCTAACTATCACCCTAACACTAACTCTAACCCTAAATCTCACCCTCACCCTTACCCTATCCCTCACCCTCACCCTCACCCTCATCTTAACCCAAAGCCAAAGCCTAATGCTAACCTTAACCCTCACCCAAACACTAGCCCTCACCATAACCCTAACTGTAACACTAACCCTGACCCTAACACTCACACTAACCCTAACCCTAACCCTAACTCTAACCCTAAACCTCACCCTGACCCTAACCCTAACCCTAACCCTAACTGAAAATCTCATCCTAACCCTAACCCTAACACTCAACATCACCCTCAACCTCACCCTTACCTTAACCTTAACCCTAACCCTAACCCTAAGTATAACCCTAAGAATAAACCTAACCCTAAACCTCACCCTCACCGTAACTCTAACCATAACCCAAACCCTCACCCTAATCCTAACTCTGACACTAAAACTAACGCTAAACGTCACCCTAACCCTAAACCTAACCCTAACCCTCATGCTAGCACATACCCTAACCCTAATCCTAACCCTAACCCTAACTCTAACCCTCAATCTAACCCTCACCCTCACCCTAACCCTAACCCTAACCATCCCCCTCACCTTAACCCTAAACGTAACCCTAACCCTCACCGTAACCCTCACCCTAACCCTAACCCTAATCCTAACCCTAACCCTAATTCTAAACATAACCTAACCCTAACACTAAAACTAACCCTAACTCTAACCCTAAACCTCACCCTCACCCTAACCCTAACTCTAACCCTAATCTGAAACCTAAACCTACCCTAACCCTAACGTTCACCCTCACCCTCAACATAACCCTAACCCTAACCCTAACAATAACCCTAAACCTAACCCTAACCCTCATCATAACCATAGCCTTCACCCTAACCCTAACCCTCACTCTAACACTTATCCTCACCCTAACACTAACCCTAACCATTACACTAACCCTAACCATCACCCTATCCCTAAACCTCACCCTAACCCTAACTCTCACCCTCAACCTATCCCTCAACCTAACCATAACCCTCATCCTCACCCTTAACCTCACACTAACCATAACACTAATCCTGAATCTAACCCTCAACCTCACCCTAACCCTAACCCTCACCTTACCATAACCCTCACCCTCAGCCTAACCCTCACCTTTATACTTACAGTCACCCTAACCCTAACCCTCACCTTCACCCTCAGCCTCAGCCTAACCCTAAGCCTAAGCCTAAGCCTAACCCTAACCCTAACCCTCACCCTCACCTAATCCTATCCCTAAACCTCATCCTAACCCTTAACCTACCATAACCCTAACAATCATTCTAAACCTAATCCTCATCCACACCCAAACCCTCAGCCTAACCGTAAGCCTAAGCCAAACCCTAACCCTAACCCTGACACTCATCCTACCGTCAACCTAATCCTAACTCTAACCCTAACCCTAACATTAAAACTCAACCTAACCCTCACCCTAACCCTAACAGTAACCCTAACACTCAACCTAACCCTCCCCCTAAACCTAACTCTAACCCTAAACCTCACCTTCACCATAAACATAATCCTAAAACTAAACCTCACCCTAACCCTGATCCTAACCCTCACCCTCACCCTCACCCTTACTGTAACTCTAACCCTAACCTTAACTATAACACTAATCCTAAACCTAACCCAAACCCTGAACCTCATCGTAACTTTAACCCTAACACAAACACTCACCCTAATCCTAATCCTAACCCTCAGCCTCACCTTAACCCTAACCCTCACCCTAACCCTAACACTCACCCTCACCATAACCCTAACCTTAACTCTAAACATCACCCTAATGCTAACCCTAACACTCACGCTAACTCTAGCCCTCCCCCTAATCCTAATGCGAACCCTAAACATCATCCTAACACTCACCCTAAATCTAAAACCCTAACACTAACACTCACCCTCACCCTCATGCTCCGCCTAAGCCTCCGCCTCAGCCTAAGACTAACCCTGACCCTCACACACCCTCAACCTAACCCTAACCATAACACTAACCCTAACCCTAACCTTCACACTAACCCTCCCCCTAACTCTAACTCTAACCCTAAACCTCACACTCACCCTAACCCTAATCCTAAAACTGACACTAAATCTCACCCTAACCCTAACCCTAACCCTCACCGTTACCCTCACCCTCACTCTCTCCGTAACTGTAACCCTAACCTTAACAATAACAATAATCTTAACTCGAAAACTAAACCTAACCCTAATCCTATCCATAACCATCACCCTCAGACTCACCATCACTGCAAAAGTTTCCAGAACCATAACACTAATACTCCTAAACCTAACCCTAATCCTAACAATCACCCTCACCCTAACCCTAAACCTAACCCTAATCCTCACTCTAACCCTAACCCTAACCTCACCATAACCCTAACCCTCACCCTAACAATAACCCTAACCCTCACCCTCACCCTAGCCTTCACCCTAACCCTAATCCTAACCCTAACCCTCACTCTAACCCTAACCCTAACCCTCACCATAACCCTCACACTCACCCTAACCCTCATCCTCACCCTAACCCTCACCCTAACCCTAACCCTCACCCTCACCATAACCCTAACCCTCATCCTAACCCTAACTCTAACCCTAAACCTAAACCTAAACCTCACCATAACAATAACCCTAACCCTCACCCTCACCCTAGCCCTCACCCTAAACCTAATCCTAACCCTAATCCTCATCCTAAACCTCACCATAAACCTAACCCTAAACCTCACCCTAACCCTAATCCAAACCCTAACCCTCAACCTAACCCTAACCCTCACCCTCACTGTAACCTGAACCCTAAACCTCATCCAACCCTAAACTAAACCTGAACCCTAACTCTCACCCTAACGCTAACCCTAACCCAAACCCTGACCCTCATCATATCTCTAACCCTAATCCTAACCCTCAGCCTCACCTTAACCCTTACCCTAACCCTAACCCTAAATCTCACCCTAACGCTAACCCTAACCCTCACCCTAACTCTAGCCCTCACCCTAACTCTAATGCTAAACCTAAACTTCATTCTAACACTCACCGTAACCCTAAAACCCTAACCCTAACCCTCACCCTCACGCTCTGCCTAAGCCCCCGCCTCAGTCTAAGACTAACCCTAACCCTCACACTCACCCTCATCCTAACCCTAACAGTAACACTAACCCTAACCCTAACCCTCACACTAACCCTTACCCTAATGCTAACTCTAACCCTAAACCTCACCCTCACCCTAACCCTAAACCTCTCCCACACCCTCCCCATCTGCCTAACATTAAGCCTAACCCTAACCCCAACCCTAACCCTAACACTAACCCTACACCTCAACCTACCCCTCACCCCAACCCTAACCCTCACCCTCACCCTAGCCCATACCCAAACCCTAAGCCTAAGCCTAACCCTCATCCTAACCCTCACTCTAACCCTAACCCCAACACTCACCCTAACCGTAACCCTCACCCTCACCCTCACCCTAACTCTAAACCTAACCTTAACCCTAACCCTAACCCTCACCCTCACCCTCACCTTAACCCTAACCCTAATCCAAACTAACACTAACCCTCAACCCCACACTAAAACTCACCCTATCCCCAACCCTAACCCTAACACTAACCCTAACCCTCACCATACCCCTCACACTAACCCTAACCCTAACCCTCACCCTCAACCTAGCCCATACCCAAAACCTAAGCCTAAGCCTAACCCTCATTCTAACCCTAACCCCAACACTCACCCTAACCGTAACCCTCACCCTCACACTCACCCTATTCTAAACCTAACCCTAACCTTAACCCTAACCCTCACACTCACCCTCACATTAACCCTAACCCTAATCCTAACCCTAACACTAACCCTCACACCCACACTAAACCTCACCCTAACTCTAACCCTAACACTAACCCTAACCCTAACCTTAAACCTCAGCCTCACCCCAACACTAACTTTAACCCTAAACCTCACCCTCACCCTAACCCTAACCCTAACCCTAATCTTAAACCTCACCCTAAACCTAAACTTTACCCTAACACCTACCCTCACCCTAACACTTACACTAACCTTAACACTAACACTCACACTAACGCTAACAATCACCCTAAACCTAAACCTCACCCTAACCCAAACGCTAACCCTCAACTTCACCCTAGCCCTCACCCTAAACCTAACACGCATCCTCACCCTAAACCTCACACTAACCCTAACACTAATCCTCAATCTAACCCTCACCCTCACCCTAACCCTAACCAGAACCCTCACCCTTACAATAACCCTCACCCTCAGCCTAACCCTCACCTTTACTCTGTCACCCTCATCCTAACCCTCACCCCAAAGCTAACCCTCATTCTAACCCTCACACTAACCGTAACCCTAACCATCACCCTAACCCTAACCCTCACCCTCGACTTCAGCCTCAGCCTAACCTAATCCTAATCCTAACCCTAACTCTAACCCTAAACCTAAACCTCAACCTAACCCTCACCCTAACCCTAACCCTAACTCTCACCCTCACTTTAGTCCTCAACATAACCCTCACCTCAAACCTAACCCTCACCCTCAATGTAACCCGAAACTTAACCCTCCCCCTAACCCTACGCCTAAACCTAAACCTCACCCTAACCCTAACACTAAACCTCACCCTCACCATAGCCCTCACCCTAACCCTAATTGTAACCCTAAACCTCATTCTAACCCAAACCCTAACACTATCCCTAAACCTCACCCTAATCCTAAACCTAATTGTAACCCTCAAACTAATGCTAACCCTGACACTCAATGTAATACTTACCCTAAACCTCAATCTAACAACAACCTTCACACTCACAATCGCCCTCAGCCTAAATCGAAGCCTAATCCTAACCCTAACCCTAACCCTCATACTCAACCTCACCCTAACCCTAATCCTAACCCTTTCAATAAACCTCACCCTAACCCTAACCCTAACCCTAACGCTTACCCTCACCCTCACCTTCACCTTAACTCTAACCGTAACCCTAACAATAACACTAATCCTAACGTGAAACTTAAACTAACCCTAATCCTATCCCTAACCCTCACCCTCAGCCTCACCATCACTGCCAAGGTAACCAGAAACATAACACTAACAATAAGCCTAACCCTAACCCTAATCCTAACCCTCAACCTCAACCAAACCCTCATCCTCAACCTAACTCTAACCCTAACCCTAACCCTCTCCCTCACCATAACCCTAACCCTCATCCTAACCCTCACCCTAACCCTAACACTAACCCTTAACCTCACCATAAAAATAACCCTCACCCTCACCCTAGGCCTCGCCCTAACCCTAATCCTAAACCTAATCCTCATCCTAACTCTCCCCCTAATCCTTAACTGAAAACCTAACTCAAAACCTTCACCCTAACCTTAAACTTAAACCGAACCATAACTGTCACCCAAATGCTAACCCTAACCTGAACCCTAACCTTAACCCTCAACCTCAATCTCAGCTTAATGCTAAGACTAATCCTAACCCTAAGCCTAACCCAAGCACTCACCCTAACACTACCCCTAATCGTAATCCTAACCCTAACCCTAACCCTCACCCTCATCCTAACCCTCACCCTAACCCCAACCCTAACACTAACCCTAACCCTAAACCTCACCCTAACCCCAACCCTAACACTAACCCTAACCCTAACCCTAACCCTCACCCTAACCCTAACACTAACACTAACCCTAAACCTAACCCTCACCCTAACCCTAACCCTAACCCTCAAGCCCTCCCTAACCCTAACCCTAACACTAACCCTCACACTCACCATCAATTTAGTCCTAATCCTAATCCTAACCCTAATCCTCACCTTCACCCTAACCTTCACCCTACCCCTACCCCTAACAGCAACACTAACCCTAACCCTAACCCTAACTCTCACCCTAACCCTAAGCCTAACCCTACCCCTAACCGTAACCCTCACACTCACCTTCAATCTAAACCTGATCCTAAACCTAACCCTCACCTTTACCCTTACTGTCACCCTCACCCTAACCCTACCTCTAACACTATCACTAAACCTAACCCTAACCCTCACCGTAACCCTAAACCTAAACCTCACCCTAACCCTAACCCTAACCCTCACACTCACACTCGGTCTAAGCCTAAGCCTAACACTAAGCTTAAGCCTAACCCTAACACTGACACTCACCCTAAACCTAACACTATCACTAACGCTAACTCTAACCCTAATCTTCACCCTCACCCTAAACCTAACTCTAACCCGAACCCTAAACATAAACCACACCCTAAACCTAACCCTAACTCTCACCCTCACCGTAAATGTAACACTAACTCTAACCTAACAATAACCCTAACCCTAACCCTAACCCACATTCTAATCATAACCCTCACCCTAAACCTAACGCTCAAACTAACACTTACCCTCACCCTAACACTAACCTTAACCGTAACACTAACACTCACACTAACCCTAACCATCACCCTAACATTAAACCTCACCCTAAGCCTAACCCTAACGCTCACCCTCAACCTAGCCCTCACCCTAACCCTAACCCTCATCCTCACTCTAAACCTCACACTAACCCTAAACCTAATCATCAATCTTAACCTCACCCTCACACTAACCCTAACCCTAACCCTAGACCTTACCTTAATCCTCACTCTCAGCCTAACCCTCAGATTTTCCCTTATCGTCACCCTCACCCAAATCCCTCACCCTAACCATATCCCTCTTCCTAACCTTCACCCTGACCATAATACTAAGCATCACCCTAACCCTAACCCTGACCCTCAACCTCACCATCAGCCTAACCCTAAAGCCTAAGGGTAAACCTAACACTAACCCTCACCCTCACCCTAGTCCTCACCCTAACCCTAATCCTAACCCTAACCTTAATCATAACCCTAAACCTAACACTAACCCTAACAATCACCCAAAACCTAATCCTCATCCCCACTCTCACCCACAGCCTAACCCTAAGTCTAAGCCTAACCCTAACCCTCACCCTCACACTCACCCTCACCATAACCCTAATCCTTAACCTAACCCTAACCCTAACCCTAAACCTCAACCTATCCCTCAACCTAACCCTAACCCTAACACTAAACCTCAACCTAACCCTCACCCTAACTATCTCCCTAACCCTTACTCTAACACTAAACCTCACCCTCACCCTAACCCTAAACCTCAGCCTCAGCCTCACCCTCACCATAACTCTAACCCTAACCCTAACAATAACCCTAACCCTAACACTAACCTTAACGCTCATCCTCACCATAATCCTAAACCTAACACAAGCCCTCACCCTAACCCTAACCCTAACCCTAACCCTCACCCTCAGCCTCACCCTCACCGAAAACTTAACCATAACACTAACAATAACCCTAATCCTAACCCTAATCCTAACCATCACTCTCACCCTAAACCTAACCCTATACTTCACCCTAATCCTAAACCTCAACCTCACTGTAACCCTCACCCTAACACTCACCCTAACCCTAAACCTAACCCTAATCCTAAACCTTGCCATAATGTTAACCCTAAACCTCACACTCAACCTTGCCCTCATCCTAACCCTAATCCTAACCCTAAACCTTATCCAATCCCTCACCCTAATCCCAACCCTAAACCTGACCCTAACACTAACCCACACCATCACACTCAGCCTAACCCTAAGCCTAAGCCTAACCCGAACCTTAACCCTCACACTCAACCTCATTCTAACCCTAACCCTAACCCTAACCCTAACCCTAACCCTAACCCTAACCCTAACCCTAACCCTAACCCTCACCATCCCCCTCACCCTCAGCCTAACCCTAAGCCTAACCCTAACCCTCACCCTAGCCCTCACACTAACCCTAACTCTAAACATAATCCTCACCCTCAACCTAACCCTAAACCTAAACCTCACCCTAAATCTCACCGTAAGCCTAACCCGCACCCTCACCCTCACCCTCACCGTAACTCTAAACCTAACCCTCACAATAACACTAACCATAACCCTAACCCTAACCATAAATCTCACCCTCAGCCTCACCCTCACTGCAAACTTAAACCTATCCATAACACTAATATTAACCCTTACCCTAACCCTAACCCTATCCCTAATCCTCACCCCACCCTCACCCTCAGCCTAACCCTAAGCCTAAGCCTAACCTTAACCCTAACTTTAACCCTAAACCTCACCCTCACCCTAACCCTATCTCTAAACCTAAACCTAAACCTCAGCCTGACGCTAACCCTAACCCTACCCCCACACTCACCCTCATGGTAACTCTAACCCTAACCCTAACAATAACACTAACCCTAACCCTAACCATCACCCTAAACCTAATCCACACCCCCAGCCTCAACCTCAGCCTAACTGTAAGCCTAAGCCTAACCCTAACCCTCACCCTCACCCTCACCCTAACCCTAATCGTAACCCTAAATCTATCCCTAACCCTCACCCTCACCCTCACCCTCACCCGAATTCTAACTCTAAACCTCACCAGCACCCTAACCCTAAACCTAACCCTAACACTAAACCTCACCTTAATACTCACCCTAACCCTCACCCTCACTCTCAACATGACCATAACTCTAACACTAACCCTAACACTAACCCTAACCATAATACTAACCATAAACCTCACCCTGAGCCTCACCCTCACCGCAAACTTAACACTAACCATAACACTAACAATAACCCTAACCCTAACCCTAAACCTAAACCTCACCCTAACCCTAAACCTTACCCTTACCCTCACCCTCACCGCAACATTAACCCTAACCCTAACCCTAACAAAAACCCTAAACCTAACACTAACCTTAACGATAACCATAACCCTCACCTTAAAGCTAACCCTCACCCTAAAACTAACCCTAGTCCTAAGACTAACCCTCACACTAACCTTAACACTAATCCTCAATCTAATTCTCACCCTCACCCTAACCCTAAACCTAATAATCACCTTAACCCTCAACTTGACCCTTACTGTCACCCTCACCTAACCCTCACCCTAACACAAATCCTCATCCTAAACCTCACCCTAACCATGAACCTAACCATCATGCTAACCCTAACCCTCAACCTCACCCTCAGCCTCAGCCTAACGCTAAGCCTATGCCTAACTCTACCCTAATCCTCACCCTCACCCTAGACCTCACCCTACCCCTAATCCTAACCCTGACCCTCATCCTAACCCTAACCCTAACCCTAAAAATAACCCTAAACCTAACCCTAACCCTCATTCTCACCATAACACTCACCCTAACCTTAAACCTCACCCTAACAATTACCCTCACCCTAACACTAACCCTAACCCTAAAACTAACCCTCACACTAACCCTAACGATCACCCTAACCCTAACACTCACCCTAACCCTAAACCTAACCCTTATCCTCACCCTACACCCCAACCTAATCCTAACCCTCATCCTCACTCTAAACCTCACACTAACCCCAAAAACTAATCCTCCATCTAAACCACACCCTAACCCTAACCCTAAACCTCACCCTAACCCTAACCCTCACACTTAATGTAATCCTAATTCTCAGCCTAACCCTCAACATTACCTTTACTGTCAACCTCACCCTAACCCTCACACTAACCCTAACCCTCATCCTAACCCTGACTGTGACCATAACCCTAAGCAAGCATCACCCTAATCCTAACCCTCACCCACAACCTAAACCTAACACTCACTCTCACACTAACCCTCAAACTAACACTAACTCTATCCCTAAACCTCACCCTCACCCTAACCTTAACCCTCAAATTCACCCTCAACCTCAGCCTAACCCTAAGCCTAACCCTAACCCTCACCCTAACTATCACACTCAACCTCACAGTAACCCTAATCCTAATCCTAACCATAACCCTAACCCTCACCCTAACCCTAACACTAACCCTAACATTAACCCTAACACTAATCCTAACCCTAACACTCACCCTAACCCTAACTCTAAAATTAAACCTCACCCTCAAACTAACCCTAACCATAAACCTCACCCTAAACCTAACCCTAAACCTCACCCTCACCCTAGCCCTCAGCCTAACCCTAATCGTAACACTAACCCTCAACCTAACCTTCACACTAACCCTAATCTTAACACTCACCCTAAACCTAACCCTCACCCTCAACCTCACCCTCAGCCTAACCCTAAGCCTAACCCTTAACCTAACCCTAACCCACACACTCACCCTCACCCTAACCCTAATCCTAAACCTAACCCTAACCCTAACCCTCACACTAACCCTCATCCTAATCCTACCCTAACACTAACCCTAACCGTAACCGTCAACCTAACCCTCACACTAAGCCTATCGAACCCTAAACCTCACCTTACCCCTAACCCTAACTCTAACTCTAATCCTAACCCTAAACCTCACCCTAACCCTAACCCTAACCCTCACCCTCATCCTCAACGTAACCCTAAACCTAAAATTAAAAATAACCCTTACACGAACCCTAAGCCTTAACCTAAATGTAACCCTCACCCTAACCCTAACCATCACCCTAACACTAACCTTAACCCTAACACTAACCCTCACACTAACCCTAAACCTCACCATAACCCTAACCCTAACCCTAACCATCAACCTCACCCTACCCCTCAACCTAACCCTAATTCTAACTCTTACCATTACCTAACCCTCAACCCTTATCCTCACCCTAAACCTCACACTAACCCGAACCCTAATCCTCAATCTAACCCTCCCCCTCACCCTAACCCCTAACCGTCACACTTACCCTAACCCTCACTCTAACCCTAACCCTCACCCTTATCTTAACCCTCACCTACAGCCTAACCCTGAAATTTACCCTTACCTTCACCTTCACCTTAACACTCAGTCTATCCCTAAACCTCATCCTAAAGTTCAAGCTAACCAAAACACTAACCATCACCCTAACCCTAACCCTCACCCTCAATCTCACCCTCACCCTAACCCTAATCCTAACCCTAACCCTAATCCTAACCCTAAACTTCACCCTCAGCCTCATGCTCACTCCAAAAGTAACCTTAACCACAACACTAACAATAAACCTAACCCTAACCCCAATCCTAACCCTCCACCTCACCCTAACCCTAATCCTAACCCTAACCCTCTCCCTCAGCCTCACCCTCACTCCAAAAGTAACCTTAACCATAACACTAACAATAAACATAACCCTAACCCCAATCCTAAACCTCCACCTCACCCTAAACCTAATCCTAACCCTAACCCTCACCCTCAGCCTCACCCTCACTCCAAAAGTAACCTTAACCATAACACTAAAAATAAACCTAACCCTAATGCCAATCCTAACCCTCAACCTCACCATAACCCTAATCCTAACCCTAACCCTCACCCTAACCCTAACCCTCACCCTCACTGTAACCCTAACCCTCATTCTAAACCTCACCCTAACCCTAATCCTCACCCTCACTGTAAAACTAACCCTCACCCCCAACATCACCCTCAGACAAACCCTAAGACTAAGCCTAACACTAAAGATAACCCTCACACTCACCCTCACCCTAACCCTAATCCTAAACCTAACCCTATCCCTAAAAATCAACCTAATCCTAACCCTAACCCTAGCCGTCCCAATAACCCTAACTCTAAACCTAATCCTCACCCTCAACCTAACACTAACACTAAACCTTACCCTAAATCTCACCGTAACCCTAACCCTCACCCTCACCCTCACCGAAACTCTAAACCTAACCTTAACCATAACACTGACCATAACCCTAACCTTAACCATAAACCTTACCCTAAGCCTCACTCTCACTGCAAACTTAAACCTAACCATAACACTAACATTAACCCTTACCCTAACCCTAACCCTAACTCTAACCCTCACCCTAACCCTAGTCCTCACCCCCACCCTCACCCTCATCCTAACCCTAAGCCTAACCCTAACATTAACCCTAAATTTAACCCTAAACCTCACCCTCACGCTAACACTATCTCTAAAACTAACCCTAAACCTCAGCCTAACCCTAACCCTAACCTTACCTGCACCCTCACCGTCACAGTAACTCTAACCCTAAACCTAAAAATGACACTAACCCTAACCCTAACAATGACCCTAACCCTAATCCTCACCCCCAGCCTCACCCTCAGCTTCACCCTAAGCCTAAGCCTAACCATAACCCTCACCCTCACCCTCACCCTAACCCTAATCCTAACCCTAACCCTATCCGTAAACCACAACCTAACCCTCACCCTCAACCTAATACTAACACTTAACCTAACCTTAACCCTCACCCTAACCCTCCGCTCACCCTAACTCTAAACCTAAACCTCACCAGTACCCTAAACCTAACCCTAACCCTAACCCTAAACCTCACCCTAAACCTCACCCTAACCTTCACCCTCACACTCACCATGACCGAAACTCTAAGCCTAAACTTAATAATAATACTAAACCTAACCCAAACACTAACACTAACCATAACCCTCACCTTGAGCCTCACCCTCGCCGCAAACTTAACACTAACCATAACACTAACAATAACCCTAACCCTAACCCTAAGCCAAACCCTAACCCTTACCCTAAACCTAACCCTCACCCTAACCCTAACCCTAATCCTAACCGTAAAACTAACCCTAACCCTCAACCTAACCCTAAACCTCATCCTAAACCTCACCCTAAACATAGCCCTAACCCTCATCCTAAACCTAACCCTAACCCTAACTCTAACCCTCACCCTAACCCTCACACTAACCTTAACCCTAACACTAACGCTAACTCTAACCCTAAACCTCACTATCACCCTAAACCTAACTCTAAACCTAACTCTAAATCTGAACCTCACCCTAACCCTAACTTAACCCTCACACTCACCCTCAGCTTAACCGTTACCCAAACCCTAGAATAACCCTAACCCAAACCCTAACCCTAACCCTCACCCTCACCCTAACCCTAACCCTAACCCAAGACCTCACCCTAAACCTAACCTTAACCCTAACCCTAAACCTCACCATAACCCTAAACCTAAAACTCACCCTCAGCCTCACCCTCACCTTAAATTTAACATTAATCATAACACTAACAAAAACCCTAACCCTAAACCTAATCCTAACCCTCACCCTCACCCTAACACTAACCCCAACCCTAACACTCACCCTAACCCTAAACCTAACCATAATCCTAAATCTCGCCATAATTCTAACCCTAACCCTCCCCCTAACCCTTGCCCTCATCCTAACCCTAATCCTTACACTAAAACTCATCCTAACCCTCACCTTAATCCTAACCCTAATCCAGTCCCTCACCCTAACCCTAACACTCAACCTCAAACTCAGCCTAATCCTAATGCTAACCCTCATACTCAAACTCACCCTAACCCTAATCCTAACACTAAACCTAACCCTAACCCTAACCCTTACAATCACCCTAACCCTCACCCTAACCCTAACTCTAAACCTAAACCTCACCCTCAACCTAACCCTAACTCTAACCCTAACCCTAAACCTAAGCCTCACCCTAACCCTAACCCTTACTCTCACCCTCACCTTCACCGTAACCTTAATGCTAACCCTAACCCTAACAATTACCCTAAACCTAACACTAACCCTAACCCTAACCATAACCCTCACTCTAATGCTATAACTCACCCTAACACTAACCCTCACCCTAAAACTAACCCTAGTCTTAACAGTAACCCTATCACTAACCCTAACCATCACCTTAACCCTAAAACTCAACCTAACCCTATCCCTAATCCTCACCCTCACCCTAGCTCTCACACTAACCCTAACCCTCATTATCACCCTAAATCTCACTCTAACCTTAACACTAATCCTCAGTCTTAACCTCACCCTCACCCTAACCCTAACCCTAATCCTCACCCTAACCCTCACCATGACACTTACTGTCACCCTCACCATAAACCTCACCCTAACCCTAACCCTTATCCTAACCCTCACCCTAACCATGACCCTAACCATCATGCTAACCCTAACCCTCAACCTCACCCTAAGCCTCAGCCTAAACCTAAGCCTAAGCCTAACCCTAACCCTAATCCTCACCCTCAACCTAGCCCTCACCCTAACCCTAATCCTAACCCTGACCCTCATCCTAACCCTACCCCTAACCCTAAAAACAACCCTAAACCTAACCCTAACCCTAACCCTAACCCTAACCCTAAACCTAACCCTCACCATAACACTAACCCTAACCATAACACTAACACTCACACTAACCCTAATGATCACCCTAAGGTTAACACTCACGCTAACCCTAACCCTAAATGTCAACCTCAACCTAGCCCTCAACCTAACCCTAACCCTCAACCTCACCCTAAACATCACACTAACCCTAAGACTAATCCTCAATTTAAACCACACCCTCACCCTAAACCTAAACCTAACACTCACCCTAACACTAACCCTCACCCTTACCGTAATCCTCATTCTCAGATAACCCTCAACTTTACCTTTACTGTCCTGTCTACCTCACCCTAACCGTCATACTAACCCTAACCCTCATCCTAACCTGACCCTGACCGTAATCCTTAGCATCACCCTAATACGAACCCTCACCCTCAACCTAACCCTAACATTAACCCTCACACTAACACTAACTCTAACCCTAAACCTCACACTCAACCTAAGCCTCACCATCACCCTCACCCTCAGCCTAACACTAAGTCTAACCCTAAACCTAACCCTCACACTCACCCTCACCCTCACCCTAAACCTAATCCTAACCCTAACCCTAACCCTCAACCTAACCCTAACACTAACCCTAACCCTAACCCAAACACTAACCCTACCCCTCACCCTAACCCTAACTCTAAAATTAAACGTCACCCTCACCCTAACCCTAACCCTAAACCTCAGCCTAACCCTAACCCTAACACTCACAGTCATCCTAGCCCTCACCCTAACACTAATCCTAACCCTAATCCTCATCCTAACACTCACATTAACCCTAACACTTACCCTCAACCGCACTCTCAGCCTCACCATAACTCTAACCCTAACCCTAACAATGACACTAACCCTAAACCTAATGATCACCCTAACACTAATCCTCACCCCCACCTTCACCCTCAGCCTAACCCTTAGCCTAATCCTAACCCTAACACTAACCCTCACCCTCACTCTCACCCTAACCCTAATCCTAACCCAAACCCTATCCCTAAACCTCAACCTAACCCTCACCCTCACCGTAATGCTAACACTAAACCTAAACCTAACCCTCACCCTAAACCATCCCCCTAACCTGAACTCTAACCCTAAACTTCACCAGCACCCTAAAACTAACCCTAACCCTAAACCTCACCGTAAACCTAACCCTAACCCTCACCCTCAACCTCACTCTCACAGTGACCTTAACTCTAACCCTAACCCTAACAATAACAGTAACCCTAACCCTAATTCTAACAATAACCATAAACCTCACCCTGTGCCTCACCCTCACCGCAAAATTAACACTAAACATAACATTAACAATAATCCTAAACCTAAGCCTAAGCCTAAGCCTAACCCTTACCCTAACCCTAACACTCACCAAAACCCTAACCCTAAACCTAAACCTAATCCTAACCCTAACACTAAACCTAACACTAACCCTAAATCTAAACCTAAACCTCATCCTAACACTCACCCTAAACCTAACCCTTACCCTCACCCTAACCCTCACACTAACCCTCACCTTAATCCTAACCCTACCAATAACCCTAACACTAAACCTAAACCTCACCATCACCCTAAACCTAACTCTAACCCTAACCATAAAACTAAACCTCACCCTAACTCTAAACCTAACCCTCACCCTCAACTTCACTGTAACCCTAACCCTAACCCTAACAATAACCCTAACACAAAACCTAACCCTCACCCTAAACATAACGCTCAACATAACCCTAACCCTCAATCGAACCCTCACCCTCAACCTAACGCTAACCCTAACCGTAACCCTAACCCTAACCCTAAACTTAACCCTAACCCTAACCATCACGTTACACCTATTCCTCATCCCCACCTACACCTGAGCCTAACCCTAAGCCTAAACCTAACCCTAACCTTAACCCTCAAACTTACCCTCACCCTAATCGTAACACTAACACTAACCCTTACTCTAACCCTAAACCTCACCCTCACACTAACCCTAACTCTAACCCTAATCTGAAACCTAAACCTCATCCTAACCCTAACCCTCACTCTCACACTCACTCTCAACATAACCCTAACACTAACCCTAAACCTAACAATAAACCTAACCCTAACCCTAACCCTCATCCTAACCATAAACTTCACCCTAAACCTAACTATCACCCTAACAGTTTCCCTCACCCTAACACTAACCCTAAACATCACCCTAACCCTAAACCTCACCCTAACCCTATCTCTCACCCTCAACCTAGCCCTCAACCTAACACTAAACCTCATCCTCACCGTTAACATCACTCTAACCTTAACACAATTCCTGAATCTAAACCTCAACCTCACCCTAATCCTAACCCTCACCTTACCGTAATGCTCACCCTCACCCTAACCCTCACCATAACATAAATCCTCATCCTAACCCTCACCCTAACGGCAACCTGAACCATCAACCTAACCCTAACCCTCACCCTCACCCTCAGCCTCAGCCTAAACTTAAGCCTAAGCCTAACCCTCACCCTCACCCTAGCCCTCACCCTAACCCTAATCCTAACACTAACACTTATACTAACCCTTAACCTAACCATAACCCTAACCATCATTCTAAACCTAATCCTCACCTCCACCCATACCTCAGCCTAACCCTAAGCCTAAGCCAAACCCTAACTCTAACCCTCAAACTCACCCTGACTTTCACCCTAATCCTAAATCTAAATCTAACCCTAACATTAAACCTCAACCTAACCCTCACCCTAACCCTAACACTAACCCTAACCCTAACACTCAACCTAACCCTCCCCCTAACCCTAACTCTAACCCTAAACCTCACCCTCACTCTAACCATAATCCTAACACTAAACCTCACCCTAACCCTGATCCTAACCCTCACCCTCACCCTCACACTTAATGTAATTCTAAGCCTAAACTTAACTTATAACACTAACCTTAAACCTAACCCAAACCCTGATCCTCACGGTAACTCTAACCCTAAAACAAACCCTCACCCTAATCCTAATTCTAAACCTCAGCCACACCCTAACCCTAACCCAAAACCTAACCTTCACCCTCACCATAACCCTAACCCTAACCCTAAACCTTACCCTAACGCTAACCCTAACCCTCACCCTAACTCTAGCCCTCCCCCTAACCCTAATGCTAACCGTAAACCTCATCCTAACACTCACCCTAACCCTAAAACCCTAACCCTAACACTCACCCTCACCCTCACGCTCCGCCTAAGCCTCCGCCTCAGCCTAAGTCTAATCCTGACCCTCACACTCAACATCACCCTAACCCTAACCGTAACACTAAACCTAACCCTAACCTTCACAAAACCCGCCACCTAACCCTAATTCTTATCCTAAACCTCACCCTCACCCTCACCCTCCGCCTAACATTAAGCCTAACCCTAACTTCAACCCTAACCCTAACACTAACCCTAACCCTCACCCTACCGCTCACCCTAAACCTAACCCTAACCCTCATCCTCACCCTAGCCCATACCCAAAACCTAAGCCTAAGCCTAACACTCACCCTAACCCTCACTCTAAACCTAACCCCAACACTCACCCTAACTGTAACCCTCACCCTCACCCTCACCTTAACTCTAATATTACCCTAACCCTAAACCTCACACTCACCCTCACCTTAACCCTAACCCTAATCCTAACCCTAACACTAACCCTCAACCCCACACTAAATATCACCCTATCCCCAACCCCAACCCTAACACTAACCCTAACCCTCACCCTAACTCTCACCCTAACCCTAACCCTAACCCTCACCCTCAACCTAGCCCATACCCAAAACCTATGCCTAAGACTAACCCTCACCCTAACCCTCACTCTAACCCTAACCCCAACACTCACCATAACCGTAACACTCACCCTCACCCTCACCCTAACTCTAAACCTAACCCTAACCCTAATCCTAAACCTCACACTCACCCTCACCTTAAACCTAACCCTAATCCAAAGTCTAACACTAACCCTCAAACTCACAATAAACTTAGCCCTCACCCTACCCGTCACACTAACCCTAACCCTAATCCTCACCCTCAAACTAGCCTATACCCAAACCCTAAGCCTAAGCCTAACCCTCACCCTCACCATAACCCTAACCCTACTCCTAACATTAACCCTAACCCTAACACTAAACCTAATACTAACCCTCACCCTAACTCTACCCCTAACCCTAACACTAACCAGAAACCTCACCATCACCCTAACCCTAAACCTCACCCTCACCCTCACCCTCACCATAACTCTAACCCTAACCCTAAAAATAAACCTAACCCTCACACTAACCCTAACCCTCATCCTCACTGTAACCCTAAACCTAACCCAAGCCCTCACCCTAACCCTAACCCTAACCCTAACTCTCACCCTAACCCCAAACCTCAACCTCACCGTAACCCTAACCCAAACACTCACCCTAACCCTAAACCTAACCCTAATCCTAAACCTTGCCATAATGCCAACCCAAAACCTCAACCTCACCCTTGCCCTCATCCTAACCCTAATCCTAACCCTAAACCTCATCCTAACCCTCACCCTAACCCTAAACCTCATCCTAACCCTTACCCTAACCATAACCCTAACCATCATGCTAAACCTAACACTCAACCTCACCCTCAGCCTCAGCCTAACCCTAAACCTAACCCTGACCCTCATCCTAACCCTAACCATAACCCTAAAAATTATCCTAAACCTAACCCTAACACTCATTCTAAACATAAACCTCACCCTAACCCTAAACCTCAACCTAACACTTACCCTCACCCTAACACTAACTCTAACCCTAACACTACCACTCACACTAACCCTAATGATCACCCTAAGGCTAACACTCATGCTAACCCTAATCCTAAACCTCACCCTCACTCTAGCCCTCAACCAAACCCTAACCCTCATGCTCACCCTAAACCTCACATTAACCCTAACCCTAATCCTCAATTTAAACCACACCCTCACCCTAACCCTAAACCTATCGCTCACTGAAACCCTAACCCTCACCCTTACTGTAATCCTCACTCTCAGCCTAACCCTCAGCTTTAACCTTACTGTCACCGTCACCCTAACCCTCACACTAACCCTAACCCTCATACTAAACCTCACCCTGACCGTAACCCTAAGCATCACCCTAACCCTAACCCTCACCCACAACCTAACCCTAACACTAACGCTCACACTAACACTAACTCTAACCCTAAACATCTCCCAAACCCTAACCCTCACCCACACCTTCAGCCTAACACTAAGACTAACCATAACCCTAACCCTCACACTCACCCTCACCCTCACCCTAAACCTAATCCTAACCATAACCCTGACCCTCAACCTAACATTAACACTAAACCTAACCCTAACCCAAACACTAACCCTAACCCTAACCCTCACCCTAACCCTAACTCTAAAATTAAACCTCACCCTCAACCTAACCCTAAACCTCACCCTAACCCTAACCCAAAACATCACCCTCACCCCAGCAATCACCCTAACCCTCATCCTATCCCTAACCCTCATCCTAACCCTCACCCTAACCCTAATCCTAACCCTCACCCTAAACCTAACCCTCACCCTCAACCTCACCATCAGCCTAACCCTTAGACTAAACTTAAACCTAACTCTAACCCACACACTCACCCTCAGCCTAACCCTAATCCTAACCGTAACCCTAACTCTAACCCTAACCCTCACACTAACCCTCACTCTAACCGTAACATAACACTAACCCTAACCCTAAACCTCACACTAACCCTCACCCTAAGCCTAACTCTAAACCTAAACCTCACCCTAATCCTAACCCTAACTCTAACACTAATCCTAACCCTAAAGCTCACCCTAACCCTAACCCTAACCCACACCCTGACACTCACCCTATATGTAACCCTAAACCTAAAATTAAAAATAACCTTAACACTAAACCTAAAACTTACCCGACCTGTAACCCTAACCCTAACCATCATCCTAACACTTACCCTCACCCTAACACTAACCCTAACCCTAACACTAACCTTCACACTAACCCTAACACTCACCCTAATCCTAAACCTTACCCTAACCCTAACCCTAAACCTCACCCTCACCCTAGCCCACACCCTAATTCTAATTCTAACCCTTAACCTCTCCTAACCCTAACCCTCATGCTCACCCTAAACCTCACATTAAACCTAACCTTCATCCTCACCCTATCCCCTAACCCTCACACTTACCCTAAACCTCACCCTAACCCTAACCCTCACCCTTATCTTAACCCTCACCCACAGCCTAACCCTCAACTTTCCCTTTACCATCACCCTCACCCTAACACTCACCCTATCCCTAAACCTCATTCTAACCTTCAAGCTAACCGAACCCTAACCATCAACCTAACCCTAAGCCTCACCCTCAATCTCACCCTCAGCCTAAACCTCAGCCTAACCCTAACCCTAACACTAACCCTCACCCTCACCCTAGCCCTCACCCTAATCGTAACCCTAAACCTCATCCTAACAGTCATTCTAATTCTAAACCTAACTATCACCAAACACTAATCCTCACCCCCACCCTCACCCTCAGCCTAAGCCAAAGCGTAACCCTAACCCTCACACTCACCCTCACCCAAACCTAATCCTAAACCTAAGCCTAACCCTAAACCTCAAACTAACCCTCAACCTAACCCTCACCCTAACACTAACCCTAACCCTAACCCTGAACCTAACACTAACCCAGACCCTAACCCTAACCATAACCCTAACACTAACCCTCACACTAACCCTAACCCTCACCCTAATCCTAAACTTCACCCTAAACCTAACCCTAACCCTCAACCTCACCCTAACCCTAATCCTCACCCTAAACCTCCCCCTCAGCCTCACCCTCACTGCAAAGGTAACCTTAACCATAACACTAACAATAACCCTAACCTTAACCCTAACCCTAACTATCACCCTCACCCTCAACCTAATCCTAACCCAAACCCTCACCCTAACTCTAAACCTTACCCTCACCATAACACTAACCCTCATCCTGACCAACACCCAAACCCTAATCCTCACCCTCAACATAACACTAACCCTCACCCCCACCCTCACCCTCAGCCTAACCCTAAGCCTAAGCCTAACCCTAACCCTAACCCTCACACTCACCCTTACCCTAACCCTAATCCTAACCCTAAACCGAACCATAAACCTCACCCTCAGCCTCACTCTCACTCTAAACTTAATCCTAACCCTAACTCTAAAAATAACCGAAACCCTAACCCTAACCCTAACCCTAACCCTAACTCTAACCTTAACCCTAACCCTAATCCTCACCCCCACCCTCAGGCTCAGCCTAACCCTAAGCCTAACCTTAACACTAACACTAACTCTAACCCTAAACCTCACCCTCACCCTAACTCTATCTCTTAACCTAACCCTAAACCTTACCTTAACCCTAACCCTAAACCTCACCCGCACCCTCACCCTCACCGTAACTCTAACCCTAACCCTAACAATAACACTAATCTAAGCCTAACCATCACCCTAAGCCTAATAATCACTCCCATCCTCACCCTTAGCCTAAGCCTAAGCCTAACCCTAACCCTAACCCTCACCCTCACACTGACCCTAACCTAACCCTAACCCTAACCCTATCCCTGAACCTCAACCTAACCCTCACCCTCACCCTAATGCTAACACTAAACCTAAACCTAACCCTCACCCTAACCCTCCCCTTAACCCTAATTCTAAACCTAAACCTCACCAGCACCCTAACCCTAACCTTAAACCTAAACCTCACCCTAAACCTCACCCTAACCCTCAGCCTCACCCTCACTCTCACCGTGACCGTAACTCTAACCCTAACCCTAACAATAACACTAACCTTAACCCTAACCCTTACCCTAACACTAACCATCACCGTCAACCTGAGCCTCACCCTCACTGCAAACTTAACACTAACAATAACACTAACAATAACCCTAACATTAACCCTAAGCCTAACCCCAAACCTAACCCTCACCTTAACCCTAACCATAAACCTAACCCTAACCCTAACCCTAAAAGTAACACTAACCCTAACCATAACCAAAAACCTCATCCAAACCCTCACCCTAAACCTAACGCTAACCCTCACCCTAACCCTAACACTCACCCCCAAATTTCGCCTAAGCCTAACACGAACTCTAACTCTCACCCTAACCCTCAACTTAAAACTAACCCTAACACTAACCCTAACTCTAACCCTAAACCTCACGATCAACCTAACCCTAACTCTAACCCTAACCCTATACCTATACCTCAACCAAAACCTAACCCTAACCCTCACACTAACCCTCACACTAACCCTAACCCAACACTAACCCTAACCCTAACCCTCACACTAACCCTCACCCTAAGCCTAACTCTAACCCTAAACCTCACGCTAACCCTAATCCTAACTCTAACCCTAATCCTAACCTTAACCCTCACCCTAACCCAAACCCTAACCCTCACCCTCAACGTAACCCTAAACTTAAAATTGAAAATAACCCTAGCAGGAACCCTAACCCTCAACCTATCTATAAAACTAACCCTAAATCTAACCCTCACCTTATCCTTCCCCTTAACCCTAACTATAAACCTAAAGCTCACCAGCACCCTAACCCTAACCTTAAACCTAAACCTCACCCTAAACCTCACCCTAACCCTCACCCTCACCCTCTCCCTCACTCTCACCGTGACCATAATTCTAACCCTAACTCTAACAATAACACTAACCTTAACCCTAACCCTAACCCTAACACTAACCATAACCCTCAACCTGAGCTTCACCCTCACTGCAAACTTAACACTGACCATAACACTAACAATAACCATAACCTTAAACCTAAGCGTAACCCTAAACCTAACCCTCACCTTAAACCTAACAATAAACCTAAACTTAACCATAACCCTAACCCTAAAAGTAACACTAACCCTAACCATAACCAAAAACCTCATCCAAACCCTCACCCTAAACCTAACGCTAACCCTCACCCTAACCCTAACCCTCACACTCACAATCCGCCTAAGCCTAACCCGAAATCTAACACTCACCCTAACCCTCACCCTAAACCTAACCTTAACACTAACTCTAACTCTAACCCTAAACCTCACGATCAACTTAACCCTAACTCTAACCCTAACCTTATACCTAAACCTCAACCTAAACCTAACCCTAACCCTCACACTAACCCTCACCCTAACCCTAACCTAACACTAACCCTAACCCTATCCCTCACACTAACCCTCACCCTAAGCCTAACTCTAACCCTAAACCTCAACCTAAACCTAACACTAACTCTAACCCTAATCCTAACTTTAAACCTCACCCTAAACCTAACCCTAACCTTCACCCTCACCCTCACCCTCAACGTAACAATAAACTTAAAATTAAAATGAACACTAGCAGGAAACCTAACCCTCAACCTATCTGTAAACCTAAACCTAAACCTAAACCTCACCCTAACACTTACCCTCATCCTAACCCTAACCCTAACTCTAACCCTAATCCTAAACCTAAATCTCACCCTAAACCTAACCCTAACCCTCAACCTCATCCTCAATCTCACCCTCACCCTAACCCTAATCCTAACCCTAACCCTAATCCTAACCCTAACCCTCACACTCAGCCTCACCCTCACTCCAAAAGTAACCTTAACCATAACACTAACAATAAACCTAACTCTAACCCTAACCCTAACCCTAACCCTAACCCTAACCCTAAACCTAACCCTAACCCTAACCCTAAACCTAACCCTAACCCTAACCCTCACCTTCACCCTAACCCTAATCCTAAACGTTACCCTCACCCTAACCCTAACCCTCACCCTCACTGTAACCCTAACCCCCCTTCTAACCCTCACCCTAACTCTAATCCTCACCCTCACTGTAACACAAACGCTCACTCCCACCCTCACCCTCAGCCTAATCCTAAGCCTAAGCCTACACCTAACACTAACCCTCACCCTCACCCTCACCCTAACCCTAATCCTAACCCTAACCCTATCCCTAAAAATCAACCTAACCCTAACCCTCACCCTAACCTCCCACTAACCCTAACTCTAAACATAATCCTTACCCTCAACCTAAACCTAACCCTAAACCTCACCCATCTCACCTAAGCCTTACCCTCAACCTCACCCTCACCCTCACCGTAACTCTAAACCTAACCCTAACATTAACACTAACCATAACCCTAACCCTAACCATAAACCTCACCCTCAGCCTCACCCTCACTGCAAACTTAAACCTAACACTAACCATAACACTAACATTAACCCTTAGCCTAACCCTAACCCTAAACCTAACCCTAACTCTAACCCTAACCCTAAACCTAATCCTCACGCCCAAGCTCAGCCTCATTCTAACCCTAAGCCTAACCCTAACATTAACCCTAACTTTAACCCTAAACCTCACACTCACCCTAACCCTATCTCTAAACCTAAGCCTAAACCTCAGCTTAACCCTAACCCTAACCTTACGTGCACCCTCACCCTCACCTTAACTGTAACCCTAACCCTAGCAATAACACTAACCCTAACCCTAACCATCACCTTAACCCTAATACTCACCCCCAGCCTCACCCTCAGCCTAACCCTAAGCCTAAGCCTAACCCTAACCTTCACCTTCACCCTCACCCTAATCCTAACCCTAACCCCATCCGTAAACCTCAACCTAACCCTCACCCTAACCCTAATGGTAACACTAAACCTAACCCTAACCCTCACCGTAACCCTCCCCCTCACCCTAACTCTAACCCTAAACCTCACCAGCACCCTAAACCTAACCTTAACCCTAACTCTAAACCTCACCCTAAACCTCACCCTAACCCTCACCCTCACTCTCACCATGACCGTAACTCTAACCCTAACCCTAACAATAATACTAACCCTAACCCAAACCCTAACACTAACCATAACCCTCACCCTGAGCCTCACCCTCACCGCAAACTTAACACTAACCATAACACTAACAATAACCCTAACCCTAACCCTAATCCTAAACTTAACCCTAACCCTAAACCAAACCCTAACCCTAACCCAAACCCTAAACCTAACCCTAATCGTAACCCTAAAACTAAACCTAACCCTAACCATAACAACAAACATCATCCTAACAGTCACCCTAAACCTAACCCTAACCCTCACTCTAACCCTAACCCTAACCATCACTCCCACGCTCGGCCTAAGCCTAAGCCTAAGCCTAACCCGAAATCCAAACCTCACCCTAATCCTCACCCTAACACTCACCCTAACCCTAACCCTAACACTAACCCTAACTCTAACCCTAAACCTCACCCTCACCCTAACCCTAACACTAACCCTCACCCTAACCCTAAACCTCACCCTCACTGTAACCCTAACCCTAACCCTCACCCTAACCATAACCCTAACCCTAATCCTAAACCTCACCATAATGCTAACCCTAACCCTCACCCTCACACTTGCCCTCATCCTAACCCTAATCCTAACCTTAACCTCATCCTAAACCTCACCCTAATCCTAAACCTAACCCTTACCCTCACCCTCAGACTAACCCTAACCCTAACCCTCACACTCAACCTCACCCTAACCCTAATCCTAACACTAACCCTAACCCTAACCCTCACCCTAACCCTCCCCCAACACTAACTCTAAGCCTAAACCTCACCCTCACCCTAACGCAAACTCTAACCCTAACCCTATACCTAAACCTCAACCTAAACCTAAACCTTACCTTCACCCTCACCCTCACCGTAACATTAACCCTAACCCTAACCCTAAAAATGACCCTAAACCTAACACTTAACCCTAACCCTAACCATAATCCTCAACCCAACACTAACCCTAACCCTAACACTAACCCTCACATTAACCCTAACGATCACCCAAAACCTAACACTCACCCTAACCCTAACCCTAAACATCATCCTCACCCTAAATCTCACACTAACCCCAAAAACGAATCCTCAATCTAAACCACACCCTAACCCTAACCCTAAACCTAACCCTCACCCTAGCCCTAACCCTCACCCTTACAGTAATCCTCTAGCCCTAACCCTCACCCTTACAGTAATCCTCACTCTCAGCCTAACCCTCACCTTTACCCTTACTGTCACCTTCACCCTAATCCTCACACTATCCCTAACCCTCATCCTAACCCTCACTCTGACCATAACCCTTAGCATCAACCTAATCCTAACCCTTACCCACAACCTAACCCTAACACTCACTCTCACACTAACCCTCACACTAACACTAACTCTAACCTTAAATCTCATCCTCACCCTAACCCTAACCCTAACCCTCACCATCACCCTCAGCCTAACCCTAAGCCCAACCTAACCCTCACCCTAACCTTCACACTCACCCTCACATTAACCCTAATCCTAATCCTAACCATAACACTAACCCTCAACCTAACCCTAACAATAACCCTAACATTAACCCTAACACTAACCCTAACACTCACACTCACCCTAACACTAACTCTAAAATTAAACCTCATCCTCAACCTAACCCTAACCTTAAACCTCCCCCTAACCATAAACCTAAACCTCACCCTCACCCTAGCCCTCAGCCTAACCCTAATCCTAACCCTAACCCTCACCCTTACCCTCACCCTAACCGTAATCCTAACACTCAACCTAAACCTAACCCTCACCTTCAAACTCACCCTCACCCTAACCCTAAGCCTTACCCTAAACCTAACCCTAACCCACACACTCACCCTCACCCTAACCCAAATCCTAAACCTAACCCTAACTCTAACCCTAACCCTCAAACTAACCCTCACCCTAACCCTTAACTAACACTAACCCTAACCTGAACCGTCAACCTAAACCTCACCCTAAGCCTAACTCTAACCCTAAACCTCACCCTAACCCTAAACCTAACTCTAACCCAAATCCTAACCCTAAATCTCACAATAATCCTAACCCTCACCCTCACCCTCACCCTCAACGTAACCCTAAACCTAAAATTAAAAATAACCCTAACACGAACCCTAACCCTCAACCTAACTGTAACCCTCACCCTAACCTTAACCATCACCCTAACACTTACCCCTACCCTAACACTAACCATAACCCTAACACTAATCCTCACACTAACGCTAATATTCATCCTAACCCTAAACCGCACCCTAACCCTAACCCTAACCCTAACCCCCAGCCTCACCCTAGCCCTCACCCTAACCCTAATTCTAACTCTTATCCTCACCTAAACCTAAACCCTTATCTTCACCCTAAACCTCACACTAACCCTAACCCTAATCCTCAATCTAACCCCCACCCTCACCCTAACCCCTAACCTTCACACTTACCCTAACCCTTACCCTAACCTTAACACTCACCCTTATCTTAACCCTCACCCACAGCCTAACCCTCAATTTACCCTTACCTTCACCCTCACCCTAACACTCAATCTATCCCTAACCCTCATTCTAACCTTCAAGCTAACCGTAACACTAACCTTCACCCTAACCCTAACTTTTACCCTCAAACTCACCCTCACCCTAACCCTAATCCTAACCCTAACCCTAAACCTAACCCTAACCCTCACCCTCAGCATCACCCTCACTCCAAAAGTAACCTTAACCATAACACTAACAATAAACTTAACTCTAACCCTAATCCTAACCCTCAACCTCACCCTAACCCTAATCCTAACCCTAACCCTCACCCTAACCCTAACCTTCACCCTCACTGTAACTCTAACCCTCACCTAACCCTCACCCTAAATCTAATCCTCACCCTCACTGTAACTCAAATGCTCACTCTCACCCTCACCCTCAGCCTAACCCTAAACCTAAGCCTAACCCTAACCCTAACACTCACACTCACCCTAACCCTAATCCTAACCCTAACCCTATCCCTAAAAATCAACCTAACCCTCACCTTCACCCTAACCCTCCCACTAACCCTAACTCTAAACATAATCCTCACCCTCAACCTAACCCCAACCCTAAACCTCACCCTAAATCTCACCTAACCCTAACCCTCACCCTCACCCTAACCGTAACTCTAAACCTAAACCTAACAATAACACTAACCATAACCCTAACCCTAACCATAAACCTCACCCTCAGCCTCACCCTCACTGCAAACTTAAACCTAACACTAACCATAACACTAACATTAACCCTTAGCCTAACCCTAACCCTAAACCTAACCCTAACTCTAACCCTAACCATAACCATAACCACAAACCTCATCCTAACCCTCACCCTAAACCAAACCCTAACCCTCACCCTAACCCTAACCCTAACCCTCAACACCACAATCTGTCTAAGCCTAAGCCTAACCCGAACTCTAACCCTCACCCTCACCCTAACCCTAACACTAAACCTCACTCTAACCGTAAAGCTCACCCTCACCCTAACCCTAACACTAACCCTCACCCTAACCCTAAACCTACCCTCAATGTAACCCTAACCCTAACCCTCACCCTAACCATAAACCTAACAGTTATCCTAAACCTCACCACAATGCTAACCCTAACCCTCACCCTGACTCTTGCCCTCATCCTAACCCTAATCCTAACCTTAACCTCATCCTAAACCTCACCCTAAATCTAAACCTAAACCTCACCCTCACCTTCAGACTAACCCTAACCTTAACCCTCACACTCAACCTCACCCTAACCCTAATCTTAACACTAACCCTAACCCTAACCCTAACCCTCAGCCTCAACCTAACCCTCCCCCTAAGACTAACTCTAAACCTAAACCTCACCCTCACCCTAACCCTAACTCTAACCCTAACCCTAAACTTAAACCTCAACCTAACCCTAAACCTTACCCTCAACCTCACCCTCACCGTAACCTTAAACCTAACCCTAACCCTAACAATAACCCTAAACCTATCATAACCCTAACCATAACCATAACCCTCACCCTAACAGTAACCCTCACCCTAACACTTACCCTCACCCTCACCATCAACGTAAGCTTAACCCTAACCCAAACAATAACCCTAAAGCTAACACTAACCCTAACCCTAACCATAACCCTCACCCTAACGCTATAACTCACCCTAACACTAACCCTCACCCTAAAACTAACCCTAGTCCTAACACTAACCCTCACACTATCCCTAACCATCACCTGAACACTAAACCTCAACCTAACCCTATCCCTAACTCTCACCCTCACCCTAGCCCTCACCCTAACCCTTATCCTCATCCTAAACTTAACCTAACCCTCACCCTAACCTTAACGCTAAACCTCAAATTAACCTTAACCCTCATCCTCAACATCAACATCAGCTTAACCATAACCATAACCCTAATCCAAACGCCAACCCTCACCCTCACCCTCACCCTAACTCTAAACCTAACCCTAAACAAAACCCTCACTCTAATCCAAACCCTATCCCTGACCTTCACCCTAACCCAAACCCTAATCCTAACCCTAAGCCTCACGCTCACTGTAAACCTTACCCTCACACTAACCCTAAACCTAACCCTCATCCTAACACTAACCATAACCCTCACCCTCACCCTAAAAATAACCATAACCCTAACCCTCACACTAAAACTAACTCTGACACTCACCATCACCTTCACCCTAAGCCTAACCCTACACCTAAGCCTAATCCTAAAACTAACTCTCACTCTCACCCTCACCCTAAACCTAAACCTTACCCTAACCCTAACCCTAGTACTCACCCTAACCTTTACCCTCACCGTCACCCTAACCCTAAACCTAACCCTCACCCTAACCCTAACCCTAACCCTAACCCTCACCCTCACCGTAACCCTAACACTAACCCTAACCCTCACCCTAAACCTATCCTTAACCTTAATGCTATCCCTAACCCTCACCCTTCCCCTAACCCTCCCTCTAACCCTTACCCTCACCCTATCCTTCACCCTAACCCTCACCCTAACACTAAACCTAAACCCCATCCTCACCCTAAACCTAACCCTAAGTCTCACCCTCTCCCTCAACCTCACCCTAACCCTAACCCAAACCCTCAACTGAACCCTCACCCTAACGCTCACCCTAACACGCAACTTAACCCTAAACCTCACCCTCACCCTAACGCTCACCTTAAACCTTACCCTCACCCTAAACCTAACCCTAAACCTAACGATAACCCTCAACCTCACCTAACCTAACCTGGATCCTAACCCTTACCCTAAACCTCAACCTAAATCTAACGCTATCCCTAAAACTCACCCTCACCCTAAACCTCATCCTAACCCTTACCCTGACTATAACCCTAACCCTAACCCTAATCCTCACCATAACCCTAACCCTCACACTAACCCTAACACTCACCCACACCCTAAAACTCACCCGAACCCGAACCCGAACCAGAAACCTAACCCGACCCTAAACCTCACCCTAAACCTAACCCTCACCGTAAACATAACTATAACCCTCACTCTTATACTAACACTAAACCTCACCTTAACCCTCACCCTAAATCTCACCGTAACCCTAACGCTAACACTAAACCTCAATCTCATCCTAACCCTCACACTTATCCTTATCCTGACACTAACCCTAACCCTAACCCTAATCCTCACATTAACCCTAACCCTCACACTAACCCTAAACCTACACCTCACCCTACCCCTCACCCTAACCCTAACCCTAACCCTAAACCTCACCCTAACTCTAATGCTATCCCTAAACCTCACCCTCACCCTAAAACTCATCCTAACCCTTACCCTCACTATAACCCTAACCCTAACCCTAATCATCACCGTAACCCTAACCCTCACCCTAACCTAAACCGTCACCCACACTCTAAAACTCACCCGAACCCGAACCCGAACCCTAACCCTAACCCGACCCTAAACCTCACCCTAACCCTAACCCTCAATCTAAACCTAACTCTAACCCTCACCCTCATACTAACCCAAACCCTCACCTTAACCTTCACACTAACCCTCACCCTAACCCTAACGCTAACCCTAAACCTCACTCTCACCCTAACCCTCACTCTTATCCTTACCCTCACACTAACCCTAACCCTAACCCTAATCCTCACATTAATATTATACCTAACCCTAACCCTAACCCTACCCCTCAACTTAAACTTCACAATAACCCTAACCCTAAGCCTAACTCTGAGAGTAACCGTATCCCAAACCCTAAACTTCACCCTAACCCTTACCGTCACCGTCACCCTAAACCTCACCCTAACCATAACCCTCACCTACACCTCATCCTAACGCTAACCCTAACCCTAACCTTCACCGTAACCCTCACCCTAATCCTAACCCTATCCCTAACCCTCACCCTAACCCTAAACCTAACCCTAAACCTAACCCTCACCCTCACCCAAACCCTTACCCTCACCCTTACACTAACCCTAACAATCAGCCTAACCATCATCCTAACCCTCACACTAACCCTAAACCTCACCCTAACCATAACCCTAACTCTCAGCCAAACCCACTTCCTAACCCTCAACCCAACCCTAACCCTAACCCTAACTCTAACCCTCATCCTAAACCTAAAACTCACCCTCACCCTCACCCTCAGCCTAACCCTAACCCTAAACCTAAACCTAACCCTAACCCTCACACTCATCGTCACCCTAACTCTAACGCTAACCCTAACCTTGACCCTGACCCTAACCCAAACCCTATCACTAACCCTCACCCTCACCCTAACCCTAAACCTCACTCTCATTCTAACCATAACCCTAACCCTCACCCTAACCCTAAGCCTTAACCTAACCCTCACCCTCACCCTAAACCTCAACCTAACCCTTACCCTCACCCGAACCCTAAACCTAACCCTCAGACTAACCCTCATCCTAACCCTAAACCTAAACCTAACCCTCACAATAACCTTAACGCTAATCCTAACACTAACACTCACATTAACCCTACACCTCAACCTCACCCTCAACCTCACCCTAAGCCTAACCCTAACCTTAACCCTAATCCAAACACTAACACTAAACCCTCAACCTAACCCTAACCCTAATCCAAAACCTAACCCTCACCCTCACTGTAACCCTTTCCCTCACTCTAAAACTTACCCTCACCCTAAAACTAAACTTAACACTCAGTCTAACCCTCATCCTAACCCTAACCCTAACCCTAACCGTCACCCTAATCTTAACCCTAACCGTAAACCTGACCCTCTCCTAAAACCTAACCCTCACCCTCACCCTCAACCTCACCCTCATGCTCACACTAACCCTCACACTAACCCTCACTCTAACCCTAACCCTAACCCTAACCCTCACCCTAAACATAACTCTAACCCTCACCCTCATATTAACCGTAAACCTCACCTTAACCCTCATCCTAAACCTACCCCTAACCTTAATGCTAACCCTAATCCTCACTCTCACCCTAACCCTCACCCTAACCCTTATCCTCACAGTAACCTTAACCCTAACCCTAACCCTCACCCTAACCCTAACCGAACCCTCACCCTCACCTTTACCCTAACCCTCACCGTCACCCCAACCATCACCACCACCCTAACACTCACCTACACCCTCAACCTCACTCTCAGCCTCACCCCCACCCTAACCATCACCCTCACCCTAAACATCACCCTAACCCTAACTCAAACACAAACGTTAACCCTAATCCTCACCCTAACCCTAATCCTCAACTTAAAACTCACCCTCACCCTAATCCTCACCCTAACCCTAACCCTAATCCTTTCCTAACCAAATCCCTCACCCACACCCTAACCGTAACCCTAACCCTAATGATGACACTAGCTCTCACCCTCACCCTAACCCTAATAATAACCCTAACCCTAATCCTAAACCTAAACCTAATGCTAAACTTAAACCTCAACCTCACCATAACCCTCACCCTAACCCTTACCCTCACACTAAACATAACCCTAATCCTAACCCTCACACTCACCCTAACCATAATACTCACCCTAACCCTAATCCTCAGCCGAAACCTCACCGTCAGCCTAAATATCACCCTAACTCTAACCCTCACCCTAACCCTAACTCTAACCCTCACCCTAACCCTAACGCTAACCCTAACCCTCACTATCACCCTAAACCTCACCCTAACCCTTACCCTCAACATAACCCTAACCCTAACACTAATCCTCACACATAAACTCACCCTAGCCATAATACTAAAGCTCACCGTAACCGTAACCCTCACCCTCACCCTAACCCTAACCCTAAACCTCACCCTAACCCTAACCCTGTCCTTAACCCTAACTCTAACCCTCACCCTCACCCTAACATTAACCCTAACCCTAATCCTCACCTAAACCTCCACCCTGACCCTCACCCTCACCCTCAACCTAACCCTCACCCTCACCCTAAACATAAACCTAACCCTCACCCTAACCCTAACCCTAATCCTCCCCCTTACACTAATCCTCACCCTATACCTCACCCTCACCCTAAACATCACCCTAACCTTAACCCTCACCCTAACCCTAACCCTCAACCTCACCCTAACCCTCACCATCACTTTAAACCTCACCCTAACCCTAACCGTCACATACACCCTAAAACTCACCCTCATTCTAACCCTCACCCTCACCCTAACCCTAATCCTAACCCTAACCCAAACCCTGACCCTAACCCTAATGCTAACACTAAACCTCAACCTCACCATAACCCTCACCCTAACCCTTACCCTCACCCTCAACCTCACCCTAACCCTAACCCCTAAGCCTCACCGTAATCCTAAACCTAACCCTAACCCTAATCCTCACCCTATCCCTAACCCTAACCCTAACTTTCACCCTAACCCTCACCCTCACCGTACACCTAATGCTACATTAACACTCAGCCTCACTCTATGCCTCGCCATAACCCTTACCCTCACCTTAACCCTATCCCTCACCATCATCCTAAACCTCACCCTTACCCTTACCCACACCCTCACGCTGAATCTAACCCTAACGCTAACCCTAAAACTAAACCTCACCCTAAACGTCACCCTAACCCTAAACCTAGCCCTAACCCTCACTCTCACCCGAACCCTTAGCCTTACACGAAACCTAACCTAACCCTCAGCCTAACCCTCATCCTAACACTAACCCTAACCCTAACATTCACCCTAACCGTCACCCTCACCCTCAACCTCACACTCAGCCTAACCCTAAACCTAATCCAAAACCAAACCCTAATTTTCAACATCACCTTAACTCTAAACCTAACCCTAACCAAACCCTCTCCCTAACCCTCACCCTAAAACTAACCCTAATCCTAATCCTAACCCTCACCCTCACCCTAACCCTTACCCACACCCTAACCATAAACCTAACCCTCAGGATAACCCTCATCCTAACCCTAACCCTAACCCTCAACCTAACATTAACCCAAACCCTAAACTTAACCTTCACCCAAATCCTAACCCTCACCCTCACTCTCAACTTCACCATCACGCTCACCATAACCCACACCCTCACACTCACCCTAACCGTAACCATAACCCTATCACTCACCCTAAACCTAACCCTCACCCTCACCCTCACCATCACCCTCACCCTAACCCTCATTCTCACCCTAACCCTATCCATAAACCTAACCCTCACTCTATACTCACTCTGACCCTCAGCCTCACCCTCACATTAAATCTAAACCTCACTCAAACCCTAAACCTAACCTTAGCCCTCACCCTAACACTAACCCTCACATAAACCCTAACCCTCACCCTCACTCTCACCGTAACTGTAACCCTAACCCTAACCATAACAATAACCCTGAACCTAACACTAACACTAACCCTATCTATAACCCTCACTCTAACGCTAACCCTCATCCTAACATTTACACTCACCCTAAAAGTAAACCTAGTCCTAACACTAACCCTCACACTAACCCTAACCTTCACCTAACCCTAAACCTCAACCTAACCCTATCCCTAACCCTCACCCTCACCCTAGCCCTCACCCTAACTCTAAACTTAACACTAATCCTCAATCTAATCCTTACCCTCACCTTAACCCTAACCCTAATCCTCATCCTAACCCTCTCCTTTACCCTTACTGTCACCCTCACCCTAACCCTCACCCTAACTGTAACCCTAACCCTACCCCTCAACCTACCCCTCACTTGAAACCTAACCCTAACCCTAATCCTCACCATATCCCTAAACATAACCCTAACTCTCACCCTAACCCTCACACTCACCATAACCCTAATGCTAACTTTAACCCTCAACCTCACCCGAAACCTCGACCCTAACCCTTCTCCTGACCTTAAGCCTATCCCTCACCCTCACCCAAAACTTCTCCCTAACCCTTACCGTCACCCTATCCCTCACCCTAACCCTAACCCTAACCCTAACACTAACCCTCACCCTAAACCTCACCCTAAACCTAAGCCTAACCCTAAACCTCACCCTCACCCTAACCCTTACCCTAACCCTTACGCTCATCCTAACCCTAACCGTAACCCTCACCCTAACCTTAAAGATAACCATAACTCCAACCCTCACATTAACCCTAACGCTCACGCTCAACATCAACCTCAGCCTAACCCTAACCCTAATCCAAATGCTAACCCTCACCCTCACCTTCACCCTAAATCTAAACCTAACCCTAAACAAAACCTTCACCCTAATCCTAACCCTATCCCTAACCCTCACCCTAAACCTAACCCTAATCCTAAACCTAACCCTCACCCTCACCCTAACACTTACCCTCACCCTAAACCTAAACCTAACCCTCAGCCTAATCCTCATCCTAACACTAACACTAACCCAAATCCTCACCCTAAACTTAACCCTAACCCTAACCCTCACCCAAACACTAACCCTCACCTTCACCCTCACCCTAAAAATAACCATAACCCTAACCCTCACCCTAAACCTAACTCTCACACTCACCCTCACCCTCACCCTAAGCCGAACCCTACACCTAAGCCTCATCCTAAACCAAACCTTCAAACTCACACTCACCCTAAACCTAAACCTGAACCTGAACCTAACCCTAAACCTTAACCAAGCCCTCACCCTGACCTTTACCCTCACCGTCACCCTAACCCTAACTCTCACCCTCACCGTAACCCTAACACTAACCCTAACCCTCACCCTAAACCTAACTCTGACACTCACCCTCACCCTCACCCTAACCCTCAAATACACCTCCACCATCACCCTCACACTAAACCTCACCCTCACCCTAAGTATCACCCTAATCATAAACCTCACCCTAACCCTAACCCTAGTCATGATCCTAACCCTAACCCTCACCTTAAACCTCACCCTCGCACTAATCCTCACCCTAACCCTAACACTAACACTCAGCCTAACCTTCATCCTAACCCTCACACTAACCCTAAACCTCACGCTAACCCTAAACCTAAACCTCAAGCTCACCCTAGGCCTCACCCTAATCCTAACTCTCATCCTCACCCTAAACCTCACACTAACCCTAACACTAATCCTCAATGTAAGGCTCACCCTCACCCTAAACCTAACCCTAAACCTCACCCTAAACCTCACCCTAACCCTAACCTTCACCATTACCATAACACTCACCCTCAGCCTAAACCTCACCCTTACTCTTACTCTCCCCCTCACCCTAACCCTCACCCTTACCCTAATCCACATCCTAAAGCTCACCCTAACTGTAACTCTATCACCCTAACCCTAACCCTCACCCTCACCTTCAGCCTCAGCCTAACCCTAATCCTAAGCCTAACCCTAACCCTAAACATCACCCTCATCCTAGCCCTCACCCTAACCCTAATCCTAACCCTAACCCTCATCCTAACCCTCAACCTAACCATAAACCTAACCATCAATCAAAAGCTAATCCTCATCCCCACTATCACCCTCAGCCTAATCCTAAGCTTAAGCCTAATCCTAAACCTAATCCACACACTCAACCTCACTGTAAACCTAATCCTAAACCAAACCCTAAACCTTCCTCTAACCCTAATTCTAACCCTAAAACTCACCCTCACCCTAACCCTAACCCTAACCTTAAACCTCAGCCTAAACCTAACCCTAACCCTCATCACCATGACCCTAACCTTAATCCAAACCCTCACCCTCACCCTAACCCTAAGCCTAACCCTAAACCTCAACCTAACCCTAACCATAACGTTCACCCTCAGCCTCACCTTCACTGTAAACTTAACCCTAACCATAAAACTAACAATAACCCTAACCCTAAACCTAATCCTAACCCTCAACCCCACCCTAACCGTAACCCTAACGCTAACCCTCACCCTCAATGTAACCCTAACCCTAACCCTAAACCTCATCCTAACGCTAACCCTAACCCTCACCCTCACTCTAGGCCTCACCCTAACCCTAATCCTAACCCTAAACCTCATCCTAACCCTCACCCTCACCCTAAAACCCTAAACCTCATCCTAACCCTAACCCTCTCCCTCACACACATGCTCGGCCTAAGCCTAAGCCTAAGCCTAATACTAACCATAACCCTCACACTCACCCTAACCCCCACCCTAAACCTAACCCTCACCCTCAACGTAACCCATACTCTAACCCTAACCCTATCCCTCACACTCACCCTCACCCTCACCCTCTGCCTAACACTAAGACTATCCCTAACCCCAACCCTAACCCTAACCCTAAACCTAACCCTCACCCTAACCCTCACCCTAACCCTCACCCTCACCCTAGCCCATACACTAACTATAAACCTAATCCTAACACTCACCCTAACCCTCATTCTAACCCTAACCCCAACACTCACCCTAACCCTAACCCTCACCCTCACCAGCACCATAACTCTAATCCTAACCCTAACCCTAATCATCACCTTAAACCTCACCCTAACCCTAACCCTAACACTAAACCTAACAGTAAACCTAACCATAAACCTAACCCTCAGCCTCACCCTCACCGCAAACTTAACCCTAAAAATAACACTGACAATAACCCTAACTTTAAACCTAAACCTAACCTACACTGTAACCCTAACCTTAACCCTAACCCTAACTGTAAACCTAAAACTTACACTAACCTTAACCCTAACCCTAACCCTTATTCTCACCCTTACTCTCACGTTAACCCAAAACCTAACCCTAATCCTCACCATAACCCTAAATCTAAACATTATCTTAACCCTAACCCTAACCCTAACCCTATGCCTACCCTAACCCTAAACCTCATCCTAACCCTAAACCTCATCCTAACCCTCACCCTAACCCTAACCCTAACAATAACCCTATCTCTAACCCTAACCCTCACCCTCATGCTCGGCCTAAGCCTAAGCCTAATCCTAAGCCTAACCCTAACCCTCACCCTAACCCTAACCCTAACAATAACCCTATCTCTAACCCGAAACCTCACCATTGCCTTAACCCTAACTCTAACCCTAAACCTAAACCTAAACCTCACCTAACCCTAACCCTAACCATCACTCTCACAATAACTTTAAATTTAACCCTAATCCTAACAATCACCCTAACCCTAACACTAACCCTCACCCTGTCCATAACCCTCACTCTAACCCTAACGCTCACCCTAACCCTAACTATCACCCTCACACTTAGGCTCGGACTAAGCCTAACCTAAGATTAAGATTAACCCTTACCCTCACAATCAACCTCACCCTAACCCAAAAAGTAACACTAACCCTAACCCTAACACTCACACTAAGCCTCACACTCACCCTCACCCACAACCTAAGCCTCACTGTCACCCTCACACTCACCCTCACCGTCACCCTAACCCTAAATCTAACCCTAACCCTCACCCTAAATCTCACCCTAACCCTAATGCTAACTCTAACCCTCACAATCACCCTAAACCTCACGCTAACCTTTACTCTCAACATAAAGCTACCCCTAACCCTAACCCTCACCCTGACCCTAACCCTCACCTATCCCTAACTCTAACCATAACCTTCACCCGAACCCTGACTCTAACCCTAACCCTAACCCTAACCCTCATCCTAAACCTCACCCTACCATAACCCTATCCCTAAACCTAACACTAACCCTAACGCTCATCCTAACCGTAACCGTACCCCTTAAAGTAACTCTCATCCTAAACTTAACCCTAACCCAAACCCTCACCCTAACCCTAACCCTAATGCTCAACCTAACCCTAATCCTCACCCACACCCTCAGCCTCATCCTCAGCCTAAACCTAACCCTAACCCTAATCCTAAAACTAATCCTCACTCTCATCCTAACTCTAACCCTAAACTTCAATCTCACCCTCAACCCCACCCTCACCCTAACCCTAACCCGAACCATAACCCAAATCCTCACCCTCACCCTCATCCTAAAACTCTCCCTAACCCTCATCCTAAACCTAAACCTAACCCTTATCATAACCCTAAACCTCAACCTCACCCTAACCCTAACACTAACCCTCACCCTCACACTCACCATAACCCTCACCCTAAACCTTACACTCACCCTAACCCTCATTCCAACCCTCACCCTACCCCTAAACCTAACCCTCAACTGAACCCTTACACTCAATCTAACACTAAGCCTAACCCTAACACTAACTCTCACAATATACCTCACCCTAAATATCACCCTACCATTAACCCTAAACCTAACCCTCACCCTAACCCTAACCCTCACCCTCACCCTCAGCCTAACCCTCAGCCTAAAGCCTAACCCTAACCATAACCCTCAGAGTCACCCTCAACCTAACCATAACCCAAAGCCTCACACTCACCCTAAACCTCACCCTAAACCTAACACAAACCCTTAAACCAACCCTCACCCTCACAAATATCATAAATATCATAAATAAATAAATATCATAAATATCACCGTAACCCTAACACTCACCCTAATCCGCACCATAACCCTAAACCTAAGCCTCACACTAAAGCTAACCCTCACCCTCACTCTAACCCTAACCCTAACCGTAAACCTAACCCTCACCCTCATCTAATCCTCACTCTAACCCAAACCCTAACCCTCACACTAACCCTCAACCACAGCCTCACCCTAAACCTAACCCTAATGCTCACACTCAACATAACCCTAAACCTCAAACTCACCCTCAACCTCAGCTTAAACCTAAGCCTAACAATAAAGATAACCCTAACCCTCACACTCACCCTCAACCTGAACCTAATCCTAACCCTAAACCTAACCCTCTCACTCACCCTCACCCTCAACCTAACCCTAACCCAAACATTCAACCGAAACTTCACCCTCACCCTAACCCTAACCCTCAACATCAACCTAAACATCAACCTAAACCTAACCCTCACCCTCACCCTAAACCTAACCCCAAGTCTCAAACTTACCCTAACCCTAACCCAAACCCTCTACTGATCCTTGACACTCACCCTCACCCTAATCCTCACCCTCACCCTAAACATCACCCTAACCCTAACCCTCACCCTTACCGTCATCCTATCCTTAACCCTCATACTAACCCTAAACCTCAGCTAACCTAACCCTCAACCTATCCCTTATCCTCACCCTAACACTAAGCCTAAACCTAACATGAACCCTCACAGTAACCCTAAACCTCACCTTAACACTAACCCTCACACTATCCCTAACCCTCAACCTAAACCTAACCCTAAACCTCACCCTAACCCTAATCATCACCCTCACCCTCACCCTTAGCCTAACCCTCAGCCTAAAGCCTAACCCTAACCCTAACCCTCACAGTCACCCTCACCCTAACCCTAAACCTAAGCCTCACCCTCACACTCAACCTCACCCTAAACCTAAAGCAAACCCTCAAACCAAACCTCACCATCACCCTACACATCACCCTTAGCCTAACCCTCACCCTAATCCGTACCAAAACCCTAACCCTCACCCTAACGCTAACCCTCACCCTCACCCTAACCCTAACCCTAACCCTAATCCTAACCCTCACCCTCATCTAACCCTCAGCCTAAACCACATCCTAAACCTCACCCTAACCCTTACCCTCACCCTCAACCTAAACCTAATCCTAATGCTCACACACAACCTAACCCTAACCCTCATACTCACCCTCTCCCTCAGCTTAAACCTAAGCCTAACAATAACCCTAACCCTAAACCTCACACTCACCCTCATCCTAAAACTAACCCTAACCTAATCCTAACCCTCTCACTCACCCTCACTCTCCCCCTAACCCTAACCCAAACCCTCAACCTAAACATCACCCTAAACCTAACTCTCACCCTAACCCTTAGCCTAACCCTCACCCTAACCGTAACCCTCATCCTAACCCTCACCAACAGGCTCACTCTAAACCTAATCCTAACAATAACCCTCACCCTCACCCTCAACATAACCCTACCCCTAACGCTAACCCTCACCCTAAACCTAAACTCCAACCTAACCCTAAACCTCACCCTAAACCTAACCGTCAACCTAACAATAACCCTCACCCTAACCCTAACCCTCATGCTCACAGTCACCCTCAGCCTAAACCTAAACCTAAGCCTAACCCTATCCCTAATCCTCACGCTAACCATCACCCTAAACCTAACCCTAAGTCTCATCCTCACCCTCAACCTCACCCTAACCCTAACCCAAACCTTCAACTGAACCCTCACCCTCAATCTCACCCTAACCCTCACCCTCACCCTAAACATCACCCTAACCCTAACCTTCACCCTTAACCTCACCATATCCCTAAACCTCATACTAAACCTAAACCTACCCTAAACCTAAACTTCAACCTAACCCTTACCCTCACCCTAACACTAAGCCTAAACCTAACATGAACCCTCACAGTAACCCTAAACCTCACCCTAATCTTAACCCTCACCCTAACCCTAACTCTCACTCTAACCCTAACCGTAACCCAAACCCTCACCCTCATAGTAACTTTACACCTAAACCTAATCCTAACAATAACCCTAACGCTAACCCTAACCCTTACCCTCTCCATAACCCTCACCCTAAACCTAACCCTCACCCTAACCCTCACGCTCACCCTTAGGCTCGGTCTAAGCCTAAGACAAAGACTAAGACTAAAACTTACCCTACCACTCACCCGCACCCTAACCCTAAAAGTAACACTAACCCTAACACTAACCGTCACCCTTACACTAAAACTAACCATAAACCTCTCCCAAACCCTAACCCTAATCCTCACCCTAACCCTCACCCTCCGCCTAACACTAAGAATATACCTAACACCAACCCTAACCCTAAAACTAACCCTAAACCTAAACCTCACCCTAACCCTCACTCTAACCATGACCCTAACCATCACCCTCACCCTAGCCCAGACCCTAACCCTAAGCCTAATCCTAACACTCACCCTAACCCTCACTCTAACCCTAACCCCAACCCTCACCCTAACCCTAACCCTCAGCTCACCCTCACCATAACTATAATCCTAAACCTAACCCTAAACCTAACCCTCACACTCACCTTCACCTTAAACCTAATCCTAATCCTAACCTTAACCCTAACACTCACCCCCAGCCTAAACCTCACCCTAAACTTAACCCTAACCCTAACCCGCACCCTAACACTAACTCTAAACCTAAATGTCACCCTAACCCTAAACCTCACCCTAACACTTACCTTCACACTAAAACTAAACTTAACCCGAACACTAACCCTCACACTAACCCTAACCATCACCCTAAACTTAAAACTCACCCTAGCCTAACCCTAACCCTCAACCTCGCTCTAACACTAACTATTACCCTAACCCTAACCTTCACCCTAACCGTAACCCCCACCCTCACCATCAAGCTGGGCCTTAGTCTAAGCATAAGCCTAAGACTAACCCTAACCCTAACAATCACCCTCACCCTAACACTAACCGTAACCCTAACCCTAACCCTAACCCTCACACTAACCCGCACCCTAACGCTAACCCTAACCCTAACCCTAAACCTAAACCTAACCCTCACCTTAACCGTCACCCTAACCCTAACGTTCAACATTACCATAACACTCACCTTCAGCCTAACCCTCACCTTAACCCTTACTGTCCCCCTCACCCTTACCCTCACCCTAACTGTAACCCTAACCGTCACCCTAACCCTAACCCTCACCCTCACCTTCATCCTCAGCCTAACCCTAAGCTTAAGCCTAACCTTAACCCTAAACATCAACCTCATCCTAGCCCTCACCCTAACCCTAATCCTAACCCTAACCCTCATCCTAACCCTCAACATAACACTAAGTCTCAACCTCACCCTAACCCTAACCCAAACCCTCAACTGAACCCTCACCCTCACACTCACCATAACACTCAACCTCACCCTAAACATCACCCTAACCCTAACACTCACACTTACCCTCACACTAGCCCTAACCCTCAAACTAACCCTAAACCTCACCCTAACCTAACCCTCAACCTAACCCTTACCCTCACCATCACACTAAGCCTAAACCTAACATGAAACCTCACAGTAACCCTAAACCTCACCCTAACCCTAACCCTCACACTATCCCTAACCCTCACCCTTACCCTAACCCTAACCCTCACCCTAACCCTAACACTCACCCTAATCCTAGCCCTCACCCTAACTCTAATCCCAACCCTAACCCTCATCCTAACCCTCAACCTAACCATAACCCTAACCATCACTCAAAAGCTAATCCTCATCCCCAAACTCACCCTCAGCCTAACTCTAACCCTCAGCCTAACCCACACCCTAAACCTAACCCTAATCCTAACCCTCACCCTCAGTCTCACCCTCACTGTAAACTTAACCCTAACCATAAAATTAACAATAAACCTAACCCTAAACCTAATCCTAACCCTCACCCTCACCCTAATCCTAAAACTAACCCTCACTCTAATCGTAACCCTCACCCTCAAAGTAACCCTAACCCTAATCCTAAACCTCAACCTAACGCTAACCCTAACACTCACCCTCATCCTAACCCACACCCTAACCCTAAAACCCTAATCCTCATCCTAACCCTAACCCTCTCCCTCACACTCATGGTCGGCCTAAGCGTAAGCCTAAGACTAAGTCTAACCATAAACCTCACACTCACCTTAACCCTCACCCTAACCCTAACACTAAGCCTCACCCTCACCCTAGTCTATAATCTAACCCTAAGTCTAAGCCTAACCCTCACCCTAACCCTCACCCTCACCCTAAGTCTAAACATAACCCTAACCCTCACACTCACCCTCACCCTAACCCTAACTGTAACAGTAACCCTAACCCTAAAACTAACCCTCGCCCTAATGCTAACTCTAACCCTAAACCTCATCCTCACCCTAACCCTAACCCTCACCCTCACCCTCAACCTCCACCTAACACTAAGATTATCCCTAAACCCAAACCTAACCCTAACACTAACCCTAAACCTATCCCTCACACTAACCCTCACCCTAACCATGACCCTAAACCTCACCCTCACCCTAGCCCATAACTTAACCCTAAGCCTAATCCTAACCCTCACCCTGACCCTATCTAACCCTAACCCCAACCCTCACCCTAACCCTAACCCTCACCCTTACCCTCACCCTCAACCTTAACCTAAGCCTAACCCTAACCCTAACCCTAAACATCACACTCACCCTAACCCTAATCCTAACCCTAAACTTAACACTCACCCTCACCCTAACCCTATCTCTAACACTAAGCCTAACCCTAACCCTCACACTCAGCCTCACCCTAACCCTAACCCTCACCCTCAACCTCACCCTCAGCCTAACTCTAAGCCTAACTCCAAACCTAACCCTAAACCACGCCCTCACCCTCACCCTAACCCTAAACCTAAACCTAACCCTAGCCCTAACCCTCCTCCTATGTCTCACCATAACCCTAACCCTAACACTAATAGGAACACTAACCCTTAACCTCATCCTAAACCTAACCATACTCCTCACCCTCACCATTATTCTAACCCTAAACCTAATGATAACACTAACCATAACCCTCACCCTCAGTTTCACCCTAACCCTAACCCTCACACTCAAACTCACCCTCAGCCTAACCCTAAGCCTAACCTCAACCCTAACCCTAAACCACACCCTCACACTCACCCTAACCCTAATCCTAACCTTAAACCTAACCCTAACCCTCCTGCTGACTCTCACCCTAGCACTAACCCTAACCCCAACCCTAACCCTAACCCTAACCCTAACCCTAACCCTAATACTCACCCTCACGGTTATTCTAACCCTAACCCTAACCATAACACTAACCCTAACACTAACCCTAACCCTCACCTTCACCGTAACCCAAACCCTCCTCCTAACCCTAAACCTAACCTTAACCCTAAACGTCACCCTAACAATAAGCCTAACCCTCACCCTCAGCCTCACCCTCAACATAAGATTAATGCTAAACATAACACTAACAATAAACCTAACCATATCCCTAATCCTAACCCTCACCATCACCCTAACCCTAACCCTAACCCTAACCCTCAACCTAACCCTAAACCTCACCCTCAATGTAACACTAACCCTAACCCTAACTTCACCCTAATGCTAACCCTAACCCTCACCCTCACTCTAGCCCTCACCGTAACCCTAATCTTAACCATAAACCTCATCCTAACCCTCACCCAAACCCTAACACCCTAACCCTCACCCTTACCCTAACCCTCACCCTCACCCTTAAGCTCGGCCTAAGCCTAAGCCTAAGCCTAAGACTAACCCTAACCCTCACACTCCCCTTCAGCCTAACCCTAACCCTAACACTAACCCTAACCCTAACCCTCACACTAACCCTAACTGTAAAACTCACCCTCATGCTCGGCCTAAGCCTAAGCCTAAGACTAAGTCTAACCCTAACCCTCACCCTAACCCTCACCCTAACCCTAACACTAACACTAACTCTAACCCTAAACCTCACCCTTATCCTAACACTAACTCTAACCCTATTCCTAAAGCTAAGCCTCACCCTATCCCTAACCCTAACCCTCACCCTCACAGTAACTTTCAACCTAACCCTAATCTTTAACCCTAACCCTAACGCTAACCTTCACCCTGTCCATAACCCTAAACCTAACCCTAACCCTAAACCTCACACTTAGGCACAGCCTAAACTTAAGCCTAAGCCTAAGACTAACCCTTACCCTCACACTCACCCTCAACCTAACCATAAGAGTAACACTCACCCTAACCCTAACCCTCACACTAACACTCACCCTAATTCTAACACTAACCCTAAACCTCACCCGCACCCTAACAATAACCCTCACCCGCACCCTAACTCTAACCCTAACCCTCACCCTCACCCTCCGCCTAACACTAATCCTATCCCTAACCCCAACCCTAAACTTAACACTAACCCGAAACCTAACCCTCATCCTAACCCTCAACCTCACCCTAGCCCATACCCTAACCCTAAGCCTAATCCTAACCCTAACCCTAACCCTAACACTAAACCTAACCCTAAACCTAACCATAAACCTCACCCTTAGTCTCACCCTCATTGTAAACTTAACACTAACCTAACACTAACAATAACCTTAACCCTAACCCTAACCCTCACTGTAACCCTAACCTTAACCTTTAGACTTACCCTCACCATAACCCTCACAATAACCCTAACCTTCAACCTAACCCTAACCCTAAGCGTAACTCTCACCCTCACGCTCACCCTCAGCCTAACTTTAAACCTAACGCTACTCCTAACACTAACCTTCAACTTCACCCTCACACTAACCCTAACCCTAAGCCTAAGCCTAACCCTCACACTCACCCTCACCCACACCCTAAGCCTCACTGTCACCCTCACACTCATCCTCACCCTAACCCTAACCCTCACACTAAACCTAACTCTAACCCTAAACCTCACCCTTACCCTAACCCTAACTCTAACCCTATCCCTAAACCTAAACTTCACCCTAACCCTAACCCTAACCCTCACCCTCACAGTAACTTTCAACCTAACCCTAGTCCTACCAATAACCCTAACCCTAACGCTAACCCTCACCCTGTCCATAACCCTCACCCTAACCCTAACCCTCACCATAACCCTTAGGCTCAGCCTAAACCTAAGCCTAAGCCTAAGACTAAACCTTACCCTCACACTCACCCTCACCCTAACCCTAACAGTAACACTGTCCCTAACCCTAACACTCACCCTCACCTTCACCCTCCCCCTAACACTAAGCCTATCCCTAACCCCAACCCTAAACTTAACACTAACCCGAAACCTAACCCTCACCCTAACCCTCACCTTCACCATAGCCCATAACTTAACCCTAAGCCTAATCCTAACCCTAACCCTAACCCTAACCCAAACCTAACCATAAACCTCACCCTAAGCCTCATCCTCACCATAAAATTAACACTAACCTAACACTAACAATAACCCTAACCCTAAACCTAACCCTCACTGTAATCCTAAACTTAACCTTTAGACTTACCCTCACCATAACCCTCACAATAACCCTAACCCTCAACCTAACCCTAACCGTAACCGTCACCCTCACCCTCATGCTCACCCTCAGTCTAAATTTAAACCTAACGCTACTCCAAACACTAACCCTCAACTTCACCCTCACACTAACCATAAACCTAACCCTAACCCTAACCCTCACACTCACCCTCACCCACACTCTAAGCCTCACTATCACCCTCATGCTCACCCTCACCTTAACCCTAACCCTCACCCTCACCTCAAACCTATCTCTCACCCTAACCATAAACCTCACAATCACCCTCACCCTCACCTCACCCTAACCATAAACCTAACCCTAACCCTCACACTAATCCTCACCCTAACCCTAATGCTAACTGTAAACCTCACACTCATCTTAAGCCTCATGTTAAACCTTACTCTCACCATAAATCTAACACTAACCCTAACCCTCACCCTGACCCTAAACCTCACCCTAACCCTAACCCTAAACATAACCTTCACCCGAACCCTGACCCTAACCCTAACCCTAAACCTAACCCTCATCCTAAACCTCACCCTAACCTAAACCTATCCCTATCCCTAACGTTAACCCTAACGCTCATCTTAACCATAACCGTACCCCTCAAACTAACTCTCATCCTAAAGTTAACCCTAACAAAAACCCTCACCCTAACCCTAACCATAAAACTCAACCTAACCCTAATCCTCACCCAAATCCTCAGACTTATCCTCAGCCTAAACCTAACCCTAACCCTAATCTTAAACTAATTCTCACCCTCATCATAACCCTAACCTTCACTCTAAACCTCACACCCACCCTCATCCGAAACCTAACCCGAACCCTAACCCGAACCCTCACCCTAACCCTCAAACCTAACCCTCTCCCAAACCCTCATCCTTACCCTAAACCTAACCCTTACCATAACCCTAAATCTCACCCACACCCTAAACCTAACCCTAACCCTAACACTCACACTCACCATAACCCTCATCCTAAAACTTACCCTCACCCTAACCCTCATCCCAACCCTCACACTATCCCTAACCCTAACCCTCAAGCTAACCCTTACACTCACTCTAACACTAAGCCTAACCCTAACAATAACTCTCACACCAACCCTCACCCTAAATATCACCCTATCATTAACCCTAACCCTAATAATCACCGTAACCCTAACCCTCACCCTCACCCTCAGCCTAAAACCTCAGCCTAAAGCCTAACCCTAACCCTAACCCTCAGAGTCACCCTCACCCTCACCCTAACCCTAAGCCTCACCCTCACCCTCAACCTCACCCTCAACCTAACACAAACACACAAATTAACCCTTACCCTCACCATAAACATCACCGTAACCCTAACACTCACCCTAATCTGCACCATAACCCTCACCCTCACCCTAACCCTAACCCTCACCCTAATCCTAACCCTAACCCTCATCTAACCCTCACCCTAAACCAAACCCTAACCCTCACCCTAACCGTCAACCACACCCTCACCCTAAACCTAACCCTAATGCTCACACTCAACATAACCCTAAACCTCTCACTCACCCCCACCCTCAGCTTAAATCTAAGCCTAACAATAAACCTAACCCTAACCCTCACACTCAACCTCACTCTAAACCTAATACTAACCCTAAACCTAACACTCTCACTCACCCTCACCCTCAACCTAACCCTAACCCAAACCCTGAACCGAAACTTCACCCTCACACTAACCCTAAACCTCACCCTCAACCTAAACATCACCCTAAACCTAACACTCACCCTAACCCTTAGCTTAACCCTCACCCTAAACCTAACCCTCACCCTCACCCTCACTCTCAGGCTCAACTTAATCCTAATCCTAACCCTAACCCTCACCCTCACCCTCAACCTAACCCTACCCCTAACGCTAACCCTCACCCTAACATTAACCTCCAAACTAACCCTAACCCTAAACCGAAACCTAACCCTGACCCAAACCCTAACACTCACCCCAACCCTTACGCTCACCCTAACCCCAAACTTAATGCTCAACATAACCCTAACCCTCAAGCTCACAGTCACCCTCAGCCTAACCCTAAACCTAAGCCTAACCCTATCCCTAAACCTCACACTCACCCTCACCCTAACCCTAATCATAAACCTATCCCTAACCCTAACCCTCCTCCTAACTCTCACCATAACTCTAACCCTAATACTATCACTAACATTATCCTAAAACTCACCCTAACCCTAACCTAATCCTCACCCTCACCCTGATTCTAACTCTAACCCTAACGATAACACTAACACTCATCCTAACCCTAAACCTCACCCTCACCCTAAACCTATCCCTAAGTCTCAAGCTCACCCTAACCCTAACCCAAACCCTCAACTGAACCCTCACACTCACCGTCACCCTAACGCTCACCCTCACACTAAACATCACCCTAACCCTAACCCTCACCCTTACCCTCACCCTAGCCCTAACCCTCATACTAACCCTAAACCTCACCCTAACCTAATCCTCAACCTAACGCTTACCCTCACCATAACACTAGGGCTAAACATAACATGAATCCTCACAGTAACCCTAAACCTCAGCCTAACCCTAACCCTCACACTCTCCCTAACCTTCACCCTAACCCTAACACTCACCCTAACCCTTACTCTCACCCTCACCCTAACCCTCACCCTAACCCTCAACCACACCCTCACCCTAAACCTAACCCTAATGCTCACACTCAACATAACCCTAAACCTCACACTCACCCTCACCCTCAGCTTAAACCTAAGCCTAACAATAAACCTAACCCTAACCCTCACACTCACCCTCACCCTAAACCTAATCCTAACCCTAAACCTAACCCTCTCACTCACCCTCACCCTCAACCTAATCCTAACCCAAACCATCAACCGAACCTTCCCCCTCACCCTAAACCTAACCCTCAACCTCAACCTAAACATCAACCTATACCTAACACTCACCCTAACCCTTAGCTTAACCCACCCACTAAACCTAACCCTCACCCTCACCCTCACACTCAGGCTCACCTTAAACCTAATCCTAACCCTAACCCTCAACCTGACCCTCAAACTAACCATACCCCTAACGCTAACCAGCACCCTAACACTAACCTCCTACCTAAACCTAACCCTAAACCTAACGCTAACCCTCACCCAAACCCTAACACTCACCCCAACCCTTACCCTCACCCTAACCCCAAACTTAATGCTCACCATAACCCTAACACTCAAGCTCACAGTCACCCTCAGCCTAACCCTAAACCTAATCCTAACCCTATCCCTAAACTTCACACTCACCCTCACCCTAACCCTAATCGTAACCCTAACCCTAACCCTAACCCTCCTCCTAACTCTCACCCTAACTCTAACCCTAATACTATCACTAACATTATCCTAAAACTCACCCTAACTCTAACCTAATCCTCACCCTCACCCTGATTCTAACTCTAACCCTAACGATAACACTAACCCTCACCCTAACCCTAAACCTCACCCTCACCCTAAACCTATCCCTAAGTCCCAAGCTCACCCTAACCCTAACCCAAACCCTCAACTGAACCCTCACACTCACCGTCACCCTAACGCTCACCCTCACACTAAACATCACCCTAACCCTAACCCTCACCCTTACCCTCACCCTAGCCCTAACCCTCATACTAACCCTAAACCTCACCCTAACCTAATCCTCAACCTAACGCTTACCCTCACCCTAACACTAAGGCTAAACATAACATGAACCCTCACAGTAACCCTAAACCTCAGCCAAACCCTCACTCTCACACTCTCCCTAACCCTCACCTTAACCCTAACCCTAACACTCACCCTAAGCCTAACTATCACCCTCATATAACCCTCACCCTAATCCTCACCCTAACCCTCAACCACACCCTCACCCTAAACCTAACCCTAATGCTCACACTCAACATAACCCTAAACCTCACACTCACCCTCAACCTCAGCTTAAACCTAAGCGTAACAATAAACCTAACCCTAACCCTCACACTCACCCTCACCCTAAACCTAATCCTAACCCTAAACCTAACCCTCTCACGCACCCTCACCCTCAACCTAAACCTAACCCAAACCCTCAACCGAACCTTCACCCTCACCCTAACCCTAACCCTCACCCTCAACCTAAACATCACCCTATACCTAACACTCACCCTTACCCTTAGCCTAACCCACCTCCTAAACCTAACCCTCACCCTCACCTTCACCCTCAAGCTCACCTTAAACCTAATCCTAACCCTAACCCTCAACCTCACCCTCAACCTAACCATACCCCTAACGCTAACCCTCACCCTAACACTAACCTCCTACCTAAACTTAACCCTAAACCTAAAGCTAACCCTCACCCAAACCCTAACACTCACCCCAACCCTTACCCTCACCCTAACCCCAAACTTAATGCTCAACATAACCCTAACACTCAAGCTCACAGTCACCCTCAGCCTAACCCTAAACCTAATCCTAATCTTATCCCTAAACCTCACACTCACCCTCACCCTAACCCTAATCGTAACCCTAACCCTAACCCTCCTCCTAACTCTCACGCTAGTGTTAGGGTTACTAACACTATCACTAACCTTAATCGTGAACCTCACCCTAACCCTAACCCTAATCCTCACATTCACCGTTATTCTAACCCTAACCCTAACGATAACACTAACCCTAACCTTTACCCTAACCCTAACGCTAAGTCTCAACCTCACCCTAACCCTAACCCTAAACCTCAACCTCACCCTAAACCTAACCCTAAGTCTCAAGTTAACCCTAACCCTAACCCAATCCCTGAACTGAACCCTCACCCTCACCATCACCCTAACCCTCAACCTCACCCTAAACATCACCATAACCATAACCCTCACCCTCACCCTCAACCTAGCCCTAACCCTCATACTAACCCTAAACCTCACCCTAACCAAACCCTCAACCTAACCCTTACCCTCACCCTAACTCTAAGGCTAAACCCTACATGAACCCTCACATTAACCCTAAACCTCACCCTAACCCTAACCCTCACCCTCAACCTCACCCTCCGCCTAACACTAAGACTATCCCTAATCCCAACCCTAACCCTAACACTAACCCTAAACCTAAGCCTCACACTAATCCTCACCCTAAACCTGACCCTAACCCTCACCCTCACCCTAGCCCATACCTTAACCCTAAACCTAATCCTAACCCTCACCCTAACCCTCACCCTCAGCCTAAACTTAAGCCTAACCCTAACACTAACCCTAAACCTCAACTCACACTAACCCTAATCCTAACCCTAATCTTAACCCTCACCCTCACCCTAACTCTAACTCTAACACTAAGCCTAACCCTAACCCTCACCCTCAGCCTCACCCTAACCCTAACCGTCACCCTCAACCTCACCCTCAGCCTAACCCTAAGCCTAACCCCAATCCTAACCCTAAACCACACCGTCACCCTCACCCTATCCCTAATCCTAACCCTAACCCTCCTCCTAACTCTCACCCTAACCCTAACCCTAACACTAACACTAACCCTTAACCTCATCCTAACCCTAACCCTAATCCTCACCCTCACTGTTATTCAACCCTAACCCTAACGATAACAATAACCCTAACCCTAACCCTAACCCTCACCCTCACCATAAACCAAACCCTCCTCCTAACACTAACCCTAACCCTAACCCTAAACGTCACCCTAACCCTAACCCTAACGCTCACCCTCAGCCTCACCCTCAACATAAGCTTAACCCTAACCATAACACTAACAATAAACCTAACCATATCCCTAATTCTAACCCTCACCATCACCCTAACCCTAACCCTAACCCTCACCCTAACCCTAAAACTCATCCTCAATGTAACCCTAACCCTAACTTCACCCTAATGCTAACCCTAATCCTCATCCTCACACTAGCCCTCACCCGAACCCTAATCCTAACCCTGAACCTCATCCTAACCCTCACCCAAATCCTAACACCCAAACCCTAACCCTAACCCTAACTCTCACCCTCACCCTCACCCTCTGCTTAACACTAAGACTATCCCTAACCCCAACCTTAACCCTAACACTAACCTTAAACCTAACCCTCACACTAAACCTCACCCTAACCCTAACCCTGACCCTAACCCTAACCCTCAACCTCACCCATAGGCTCGGCCTAAGCCTAAGCCTAAGACTAACCCTAACCCTCACACTCAATTTCACCCTAACCCTAACCCTCACACTAACCCTAACCCTAAAACTCTCCCTCATGCTAGGCCTAAGCCTAAGCCTAAGCCTAACCCTAAAACTCACACTAACCCTCACCCTAACCCTAACCCTAACACTAACCCTAAATCTAACCCCAAACCTCACCCTTACCCTAACCCTAACTCTAACCCTATCCCTAAACCTAAACCTCACACTATCCATATCCCTAACCCTCACCGTCACAGTAACTTTAAACCTAAACCTAATCCTACCAATAACCCTAACCTTAACGCTAACCCTCACCTTGTCCATAACCCTCACCCTAACCTTAACCCTCACCCTCACTCTTAGGCTCAGCTTAAACCTAAGCTTAAGCCTAAGACTAACCCTTACCCTTACACTCACCCTCACCCTAACCCTAACAGTAACACTCACATTAACCCTAACCCTTACACTAACCCTCACCCTAATGCTAACACTAAACCTAAACCTCACCCGCACCCTAACCCTAACCCTCACCTTCAACCTCACCCACCGCTTAACACTAAGCCTATCCCTCACACCAACCCTAAACCTAACACTAACCCTAAACCTAACGCTCACCCTAACCCTCACCCTCAGCCTAGCCCATACCCTAACCCTAAGCCTAATCCTAACCATCCACCTAACGCTAACTCTAACCCTAACACCAACACTCACCCTAAACTTGACCCTCACCCTCACCTGCACCATAACACTAATCTTAACCCTAACCCTAACCCTCACCTTAAACCTCACCATAACCTTAACCCTAACAATAAACCTAACCCTAAACCTAACCATAAACTTCACCTTCAGCCTCACCCTCACCGCAAATGTAACACTAACCTAACACTAACAATAACCCTAACCCTAACCCTAACCCTCACTGTAACCCTAAACTTAACCTTTAGCCTTACCCTCATCATAACCCTCACACTAACCCTAACCCTCAACCTAGCCCGAACCCTAATCCTAACCATCACCCTCACCCTCACGCCCACCCGCAGCCTAAATTTAAACCTAACGCTACTCCTAAAATTAACCCTCAAGTTCACGCTCACACTAACCCTAACCCTAAACCTAACCCTCACACTCACCCTCACCCACACCCTAAGCCTCAGTGTCACCCTCACGCTCACACTCACTGTAACCCTAACCCTAACCCTGACGCTAAACCTATCTCTCACCCTAACCATAAACCTAACAATCACCCTCACCTTCACCTCACCCTAACCCTAAACCTCACCCTAACCCTCACCCTAAACCTCACCCTAAGCCTAATGCTAACTCTAACCCTCACACTCACCCTGAACCTCACGCTAACCCTTACTCTCACCATAAAGCTAACACTAACCCCAACCCTCACACTGACCCTAACCCTCACCCTAACCCTAATCCTAACCATAACCCTAACGCTAACCCTACCGCTCAGCTTAACCATAACCATACCCCTCAAACTAACTCTCATCCTAAACTTAACCCTAACCCAAACCCTCACCCTAACCCTAACCCTAACTTTCAACCTAACCCTAATCCTCACCCACACCCTCAGCCTCATCCTCAGCCTAAACCTAACCCTAACCCTAACCCTAACCCTAAACTTCACCCTCATCCTAACTCTAACCCTAACCTTCACTCTCACCCTCACTCCCACCCTCACCCTAACCCTAACACGAACCCTAAACCGAACCCTCAACCTAACACTCTCCCTAACCCTCATCCTAACCCTAACCCTAGCCCTTACCATAACCCTAAACCTCACCCTCACCCTGACCCTAAACCTAACCCTAACCCTCACCATAACCCTAAACTGAACCCCAACCCGAACCCTCACCCTAACTCTGATCCTAAACCTCTCCCTAACCCTCATCCTAACCCTAACCTTAGCCCTTACATGACCCTAAACCTCACCCTCACCCTAACCCTAACCCTAACACTCACACTCACCATAATCCTCACCCTAAACCTTACCCTCACCCTAACCCTCATCCCAACCCTCACACTATCCCTAACCCTAACCCTCAAGCTAACCCTTACACTCACTCTAACACTAAGCCTAACCCTAAAAATAACTCTCACATCAACCCTCACCCTAAATATCACCCTATCATTAACCCTAACCCTAATAATCACCGTAACCCTAACCCTCACCCTCACCCTCAGCCTAACCCTCAGCCTAAAGCCTAACCCTAACCCTAACCCTCAGATTCACACTCACCCTAACCCTAACCCTAAGCCTCACCCTCACCCTTAACCTCACCCTAAACCTAACGCAAACCCTCAAACCAACCCTCACCCTCACCATAAACATCACCGTAACCCTAACACTCACCCTAATCCGTACTATAACCCAAACCCTCACCCTAACGCTAACCCTCAACCTCACCCTAACCCTAACCCTTACCCTAACCCTAACCCTCACCCTCATCTAACCCTCACCCTAACCCAAACACTACCCTCACCCTTACCCTCAACCACACCCTCACCATAATCCTAACCTTAATTCTCACAATCAACATAACCCTAAACCTCACACTCACCCTCAACCTCAGCTTAAACCTAAGCCTAACAATAAACCTAACCCTAACCCTCACACTCACCCTCACCCTAAACCGAATCCTAACCCTAAACCTAACCCTCTCACTCACCCTCACCCTCAACCTAACCCTAACCCAAACCCTCAACCGAAACTTCACCCTAACCCTAACCCTAACCCTCACGCTCAACCTAAACATCACCCTAAACATAACCCTCACCCTAAACCTTAGCCGAACCCTCACTCTAAACCTAACCCTCACTCTCACCCTCACCTTCAGGCTCACCTTAAACCTAATCCTAACCCTAACCTTCACCCTCACCCTCAACTTAAACCTACCCATAACGTTAACCCTCACCCTAACACTAACCTCCAAACTAACCCTAACCCTAAACCTAACGCTAACCCTCACCCAAACCCTATCACTCACACCAACCCTTACCCTCACCCTAATCCCAAATCCAATGCTCACCATAACCCTAACACTCAAGCTCACAGTCACCCTCAGCATAACCCTAAACATAAGCCTAACCCTATCCCTAAACCTCACACTCACCCTCACCCTAACCCTAATCCTAACCCTAACCCTAACCTTCCTCCTAACTCTCACCCTAACCCTAACCCTAACACAATCACTAACATTAAGCCTAAATCTCACCCTAACCCTAAACCTAATCCTCAACCTCAACGTTATTCTAACCCTAACCCTAACGATAACACTAACCCTAACCCTAACCCTAACACTCACCCTCACCCTCAACCTAACCATAAGCCTCAACCTCACCCTAAACCTAACCCAAATATTCAACTGAACCCTCTCCCTCACCTTCTCCCTCACCCAAACCCTCACCGTAAACATCACCCTAACCCTAACCCTCAACCTTACCCTCACCCTAGCCCTAACCCTCATACTAACCCTAAACCTCACCCTAACGTAACCCTCAACCTAAACCTTACCCTCACCCTAACACTAAGCCTAAACCTAACATGAGCCCTTACAGTAACCCTAAACCTCACCCTAAACTTAACCATCACACTATGCCTAACCCTCACCCTAACCCTAACCTAACCCTCATCCTAACCCTAATCATCATCCTCAACCTCACTCTCACCCTAACCCTCTGCCTAAAGCCTAACCCTAACCCTCACAATCACCCTCACCCTAACCCTAACCATAAGCGTCACCCTCACTCTCAACCTCACCCTAAACCTAACGCAAACCCTCAAACCAACTCTCACCCTCACCATAAACATCACCGTAAACCTAACACTCACCCTAATCGGCACCAAAACACTAACCCTCACCCTAACGATAACCCTCACCCTCACCCTCACCCTAACCCTCACCCTAATCCTAACCCTCACCGTCATCTAACCCTCACCCTAACCCAAACCCTAAACCTCTCCCTAACCCTCAACCTCAACCTCACCATAAAAGTAACCGTAATGCTCACACTCAACATAACCCTAACCCTCACACTCACCCTAACCCTAAGCTTAAACCTAAGCCAAACAATAACCCTAACCCTAACCCTCACACTCACCCACACCTTAAACCTAACCCTAACCCTAATCCTAACCCTCTCACTCACCCTGAGACTCACCCTAACCCAAACCCAAACCCTCAACCTAAACATCACCCTAAACCTAACCCTCATCCTAACCCTTAGCCTAACCCTCACCCTAACCCTAACCCACACCCTCACCCTCATCAACAGGCTCACACTAAACCTATTCCTAACCCTAAAACTCACTCTCATCCTCAACCTAACCCTACCCCTAATGCTAACCCTCACTCTAAACCTAACCTCCAACCTAACCCTAAACCTAACCCTTAACGTAACCCTCAACCTAACCGTAAACCTCACCCTAACCCTAAACCTCATGCTCACAGTCACCCTCCGCCTAACACTAAACCTAAGCCTAACCCTAACCCAAACCCTCAACTTAACCCTCACCCTCACCCTGAACCCAACCCTAAGTCTCACCCTCACCCTAACATCACCCTAACCCTAACCCTCACCCATACCCTCACCCTAGCTCTAACCCTCATACTAACCCTAAACCTCACCCTAAACTTAACACTCAACCTAACACTTACCCTCACCCTAACACTAAGCCTAAACCTAACATGAACCCTCACACTATCCCTAAAACTCACCCTAAGCCTAAACCTCACATTAACCCTAACCCTCACACTAACCCTAACCCTATCCCTCACTCTAACCCTCACTCTAACCCTAACCCTGACCCTAACCCTCACCCTGTCCATAACCCTCATCCTAACCCTAACCCTGACCCTACCCCTAACCCTCACGCTCTCCCTTAGGCTTGGATTAAGCCTAAGCCTAAGACTAAAACTAACCCTTACACTTACACTGACCCTCACCCTAACCCTAAAAGTAACAGTCACCCTAACGTAACCCTCACACTAACTCTCACCGTAACACTAACACTAACCATAAACCTCACCCAAACCCCAACCCTAACCCTCACCCTCACCCTCACCCTCCGCCTAACACTAAGACTATCCCTAACCCCAACCCTAACCCTAAAACTAACCCTTAACCTAACCCTCACCCTAACCCTCACTCTAACCCTGACCCCAACCCTCACCCTAACCCTAACCCTCACCTCACCCTCACCATAACTCTAATCCTAACCTTAACCCTAACCCTAACCCTCACACTCACCCTCACCTTAACCCTAATCTTAATCCTAACCCTAACCCTAACACTCACCCCCACCCTAAACCTCACGCTAACCCTAACCCTAACACTAACCATAACCCTAACACTCACCCTACACTAACTCTAACCCTAAACCTCACCTTAACCCTAAACCTCACCCTAACACTTACCTTCACACTAAAATTCACCATAACCCGAACACTAACCCTTACACTAACCCTAACCATCAACCTAAACTTAAAACTCACCCTAACCCTAACCCTAAACTTCAACCTTGCCCTAACCCTAACCATTACCCTAACCCTATCACTCACCCTAACTGTAACCCCCACCCTCAACCTCAAGCTGGGCCTAAGCCTAAGCATAAGCCTAAGACTAACCCGAACCCTCACCCCCACCCTCACCCTCACCCTAATCATAACTGTAACTCTAACCGTAACCCTCAAACTAACCCCCACCCTAACGCTAACACTAACCCTATCCCTAACCCTCACCTAACCCTCACCCTAACCCTTAACCTTCACCATTACCATAACACTCACCCTGAGACTAACCCTCACCTTTACCCTTACTGTCACCCTCACCCTAACCCTCACCCTAACCGTAATCATCATTCTAACACTCACCCTAACTGTAACCCTAACCATCACCCTAACCGTAACCCTCACCCTCACCTTCAGCCTAGGCCTATCCCTAAGCCTAAGCCTAACCCTAACCCTAAACATCACCCTCATCCTAGCCCTCACCCTAACCCTAATCCTAACCCTAACCCTCATCCTAACCGTCAACCTAACCCTATCCATCACTCAAAAGCGAATTCTCATCCCCATTATCACCCTCAGCCTAATCCTAAGCCTAAGCCTAATCCTAACCCTAATCCACACACTCACCCTCACTGTAACCCTAATCCTAAACCTAACCCTAACCCTAAACCTAATCCTAAACCTCACCCTCACCCTAACCCTAACCCTAACGCTCACCCTAACACTAACCCTCACCCTCAAAGTAACCCTAACCCTAAACCTCAACTTAACGCTAACCCTAACCCTCACCCTCACTGTAGCCCTCACTTAACCCTAATCCTAACCCTAAACCTCATCCTAACCCTCACCCTAACCCTAAAACCCTGACCTTCATCCTAACCCTAACACTCTCCCCCTCACACTCATGCTCGGCCTAAGCCTAAGTTTAAGACTAAGACTAACCATAACCCTCACACTCACCCTAACCCTCACCCCAAACCTAACACTAACCCTCACCCTCACCTTTGCCAATACTCGAACCCTAAGCCTAAACCTAACCCTCACCCTTACCCTCATTCTCACCCTCACCCTAAGTCTAATCCTAACCCTAACCCTCACACTCACCCTCATCCTAAACCTAATTGTAACACTAACCCTAACCCTAACACTAACCCTCACCCTAATGCTAATTCTAACCCTAAACTTCATCCTTACCCAAACCCTAACCCTCACCCTCACCTTCACCTTCTGCTTATAACTAAGCCTATCCCTAACCCCAGCCCTAACCCTAACACTAACCCTAAACCTAACTCTCACACTAACCCTCAAACTAAAACTCACCCTAACCCTCAAACTCACCCTCACCCTAAACCTAACCCTAATTCTCACACTCAACATAACCATAACAGTCACACTCACACTCACCCTCAGCTTAAACATAAGCCTAAAAATAACCCTAACCCTAAACCTCACACTCACCTTCACCCTAAACCTAAACCTAACCATAAACTTAACCCTCACACTCACCCTCACCCTCACTCTAACCTTAACCGAAACCCTCAACCGAACCCTCACCCTCACCCTCAACCTAAACCTAACCCTCACCCTAACCCTCAACCTAACCCTACCCCTAATGCTAACACACATCCTAACCCTAATCTCCAACCTAATCCGATCCCTAACCCTAACGCTAACACTCACCCTAACCCTAACCTCCAACCTAACGCTAACGCTCACCCTAACCCTAACGTGAACCCTCACCCTAACCCTAACACTCAACCCAACCATTACCTTCACCCTAACCCTACACCTCACCCTAACCCTAACTCTCACGCTCACAGTCACCCTCAGCCTAACCCTAAACTTAAGCCTAACGCCATCCCAAACCCTCACACACACCCTCACACTAAACCTAACCCTACGACTCACCCTCACCCTCAACCTCACCCTAACGCTAACCCAAACCCTCAAATTAACCCTCACCCTCACACTAACCCTAACCCTCACCCTCACCCTGAACATCACCCTAACCCTAATACTCACCCTTTCCCTCACCCTAGCCCTAACCCTCATATTAACCCTAAACCTCACCCTAAACCTAAACCTCAACCTAACCCTAACCCTAACCCTAACACTAAGACTAAACCTAACATAAACCCTCAAAGTAACCCTAAACCTCACCCTAACCCTAACCCTCACACTAACCCTAACCTTCACCCTAACCCTAACACTAAACCTAACCTTCACCCTACCCCTCACTCTAACCCTAAACCCAACCTTAACCCTCACACTCACCGTCACCCTAACACTCACCCAACCCTAACACTGAACCAAACCCTAACCCTCATACTCTCCCGAACCCTAAGCCTCACACTATCACTCACACTCATCCTCAACCTAAACCTCACTCTAACCCTAACCCTCACCCTAACCTCACCCTTACCCTCAACCTAACCCTCACCCTCAACCTAACACTAACCGTAACCCTAACACTAAACCTCACCCTAATCCTAACCCTAACCCTATGCCTAACCCTCACGATCACGCTAACCTTTAACATTACCCTCAGCCTAAACCTCACACAAACCCTAACACTCAACCTAACCCTAACTTTAACCGTCACCCTCACCCTCACGCTCACCCTCAGCCTAACTGTAAACCTAACCCTACTCCTAACACTAACATTCACCTTCACCCTCACACTAACCCTAATCCTAAACCTAACCCTAAGTCTAAGCCTCACACTCATCCTCACAGTCACCCTGACCCTAAGCCTCACTTTCACACTCACACTCACCATCACCCTAACCCTAACCATAACTCTAAGCCTAAACCTCACCCTAACCCTAACCCTAAAACTCACCCTCAATCTAACCTTTAACCTTACCCACACCCTAACCCTCACACTAACCCTAACCCTCACCCTAACCCTAACCCTCACCCTAACCCTCATCCTCACCATAGACCTCACCCTAACCCTAATCCTAACCCTAACCCTCACCCTCATCTAACCCTCACCCTAACCCAACCCTAACCCTCACCTTAACCCTCACCTTAACCCTAACCCTCACACTAAACAAACCCTAACACTCATCCTAACCCTCACACTAACCCTAATGCTAACCCTAATCCTAACCATAACCCTCACCCTAAACCTAAAGCTCAACCTAACCCTAACCCTCACACTCATCTAACCCTCACCCTAACCCAACCCTAACCCTCATCCTAACCCTCACCCTAACCCTAACCCTCACCCTAACCTAACCCTAACACTCACCCTAACCCTCACACTAGACCTAATGCTAACTGTAACCTTCACCCTCACACTAACCCTTCAACCTAACCCTTAAACTCACACTAACCCTAACCCTAACACTAACCCTCAACCTCACCCTAAACCTCAGCCAAACCCTAACCCTCACCCCAACACTTACCCTCACCCTAAATCTCATCCTAACGCTAACCCTAACGCTAAACCTCACTTCACCCGCAACCTCACCTTAACCGTAACCCTAACACTAAACCTAACAATAACCCTCACACTAACCCTAACCCTCACACTAACCTTCACCCTCAACCTCACCCTAAACCTCATCCTCATCTTAACGCTAACCATAACCCTAAACCTGAACCTCACCCTAACCCTAAACCTAACCATCACCCTCTCCCTAACCTTTAGCCTTAACCTCACCCTAACCCTCACACTAAACCTAACCCTCACCCTAACCCTAACCCTAACCGTCACCCTCATCCTCACTCTCACCCTCAGCCTAAATTTAAACCTAACGCTACTCATAACACTAACCCTCAACTTCACCCTCACACTAACCCTAACCCTAACCCTAAGCCTAACCCTCACACTCACCCTCACCCACAACCTAAGCCTCAATGTCACCCTCACGCTCATCCTCACCCTAACCCTAACCCTCACGCTAAGCCTATCTCTCACCCTAACCATAAACCTCACAATCACCCTCACCCTCACCTCACCCTAACCCTAAACCTAAACCTAACCCTCACTCTAAACATCACCCTAACCCTAATGCTAACTCTTACCCTCACACTCACCCTAAACCTCACGCTAACCCTTACTCTCACCGTAAATCTAAACCTAACCCTAACCCTCACTCTGACCGTAACCCTCACCCTAAACCTAATCCTAACCCTAGCCCTCACCCTCACACTCAACCTAACCCTACCCCTAACGCTAACCCTCACCCTAAACATAAACTCCAACCTAACCCTAACCCTAACCCTACCACTAAGCCTCACCCTAAACCTAACCCTCATCCTAACCCTAACCCTCAACCTCACAGTCACCCTCAGCCTAACCCTAAAGCTAAGCCTAACCCTATCCCTAATCCTCACACTCACCATCACCCTAAACCTAACCCTAAGTCTTACCCTCACCCTCAACCTCACCCTAACCCTAACCCAATCCCTCAACTGAACCCTCACCCTCACCCTAACACTCACCCTAACCCTAACTCTCACACTCACCATAACCCTCAACTTAAACCTTAACCTCACCCTAACCCTGATCCCAACCCTCACCCTATCCCTAATCCTAACCCTCAACCTAACACTTACACTCACTCTAACACTAAGCCTAACCCTAACACTAACTCTCACACTAACCCTCACCCTAAATATCACCCTATCATTAACCCTAACCCTATCCCTAACCCTCACCCTCACCCTCAGCCTAACCCTCAGCCTAAAGCCTATCCTAACCCTGACCCTCAGAGTCACCCTCACACTAACCCTAACCCTAAGCATCACCCTCACCCTCAAACTCAACCTACACCTAACGCAAACCCTCAAACCAACCCTCACCCTCACCATAAACATCACCATAACCCTAACACTCACCCTAATCCGCACCATAAACCTAACCCTCACCCTAACGCTAACCGTCACCTTCACCCTAACACTAATCCTCAAACTAACCCTCAACCTCACCCTCACCCTAAACCTAACCCTAATGCTCACACTCAACATAACCCTAACCCTCACACTCCCCCTCACCCTCAGCTTAACCCTAAGCCTAACAATAACCCAAACCCTAACCCTCACACTCACCCTCACCCTAAACCTAAGCCTAACCCTAATCCTAACCCTCTCACTCACCCTCACACTTACCCTAACCCTAACCAAAACTCTCAACCTAAACATCACCCTAAACCTAACCTTCACACTAACCCTTAGCCTAACCCTCACCCTAACCTTAACCCTCACCCTCACCCTCACCCACAGGATCACCCTAAACCTAATCCTAACCCTAGCCCTCCCTCTCCCCCTCAACCTAACCCTACCCCTAACGCTAACCCTCACCCTAAACCAAACCTCCAACCTAACCCTAACCCTACCCTAACGCTAACCCTCAACCTAAACCTAACCCTCAACAAAACCCTAACCCTCACGCTCACAGTCACCTTCAGCCTAACTCTAAACCTAAGCCTAACCCTATCCCTAATCCTCACACTCACCATCACCCTAAACCTAACCCTGAGTCTCACCCTCACCCTCAACCTCACCCTAACCCTAACACAAACCCTCAACTGTATCCTCACCCTCACCCTCACCCTCACCCTAACCCTAACCCTAACCCTCACACTCACCATAACCCTCACCCTAAACCTTACCCTCACCCTAACTGTCATCACAACCCTCACCCAATCCCTAACCCTAACCCTCAACCTAACCCTTACACTCACTCTAACACTAAGCCTAACCCTAACACTAACTCTCACACTAATCCTCACCCTAAATATCACCCTATCATTAACCCTAATCCTAAAACTAACCTTCACCCTCACCCTCAACCTAACCAACAGCTTAAGCCTAACCCTAACCTTAACCCTCAGAGTCACCCTCAAACTTACCCTAACCCTAAACCTCACCTTCACCCCCAACCTCAACCTAAAACTAATGCAAACCCTCAAACCAACCCTCACCCTCACCATAAACATCAGAGTAACCCTAACACTCACCCTAATCTGCACCATAACCCTAACCCTCACCCTAACACTAACCATCACCGTCACCCTAACCCGAACCATCACCACAACCCTAACCCTCACCCTCATCTAACCTTCACCCTAACCCAAACCCTAACCCTCAAACACACCCTCACCCTAAAACTAACCCTAATGCTCACACTCAACATAACCCTAACCCTCACACTCACCCTCATCCTCAGCTTTAACCTAAGCCTAGCAATAACCCTAACCCTAACCCTCACACTCACCCTCACCCTAAACCTAATCCTAATCCTAAACCTAACCCTCTCACTCACCCTCACCATCAACCTAACCCTAACCCTCAACCTAAACATCACCTTAAACCTAACCTTCACCCTAACCCTTAGCCTAACCCTCACCCTAACCCTAACCCTCACCCTCACCCTCACCCTCAGGCTCAACTTAAACCTAATCCTAACCCTCCCCCTTACTCTCAAGCTCAACCTAACCCTACCTCTAACGCTAACCCTCACCCTAACCTAACCTCCAACCTAACCCTAACCCTAAACCTAACGCTAACCCTCACCCAAACCCTAACACTCACCCCAACACTTACCTCACCCTAACCCCAACCCTAATGCTCACCATAATACTAACACTCAAGCTCACAGTCACCCTCAGCCTAACCCGAAACTAAGCCTAACCCTATCCCTAAACCTCACACTCAACCTCACCCTAACACTAATCCAAACCCTCAACTGAACCCTCACCCTCACCCTCACCCTAAGCCTCACCCTCACCCTAAACATCACCCTCAACCTAACCCTCACCCTTACCCTCACCTTAGCCCTAAACCTCATACTAACCCTAAACCTCACCCTAAACCTGACCTTCAACCTAACCCTTACCCTCACCCTAACACTAAGTCTAAACCTAACATGAACCCTCACAGTAACCCTAAACCTCACCCTAAACCTAACCCTCACACTATCCCTAACCCTCACCCCAAACCTAACCCTAACCCTCACCCTAACTCTAAACATCACCCTCAACCTCAACTTCAGCCTAACCCTCAGCCTAAAGCCTAACCCTAACCCTCACAGTAACCCTCACCCTTACCCTAACTCTAAGCCTCACCCTCACCATCAACCTCACCCTAAACCTAATGCAAACCCTCAAACCAACCTCACGCTTACCCTAAACATCACCCTCACCCTAACCCTCACCCTAATCCGCACCAGAACCCTAACCCTCACCATAACGCTAATCCTCACCCTCACCCTAACCCTAACCCTCACCCTAACCCTAACCCTCACCCTCATCTAACCCTCACCCTAACCCAAACCCTAACCCTCACCCTAACCCTCAACCTCACCCTCACCCTAAACCTAACCCTAATGCTCACACTCAACATAACCCTAACCCTCACACTCACCCTCACCGTCAGCTTAAACCTAAGCCTAACAATAACACGAAACCTAACCCTCCCACTCACCCTCACCCTAAAACTAACCCTGACACTAATCCTAACCCTCTCACTCACCCTCACACTCACCCTAACCCTAACCCAAACCCTCAACCTAAACATCACCCTAAACCTAAAACTCACCCTAACCCTTAGCTTAACCCTCACCCTAACCCTAACCCTCACCCTCACCCTCACCCTCAGGCTCACCTTAAACCTAATCCTAACCCTCACCCTCACGCTCAACCTAACCCTTATCCTAACGCTAACCCTCACCCTAACCTTAACCTCCAACCTAACCCTAACCCTAAGCCTAACGCTAACACTCACCCAAACCCTAACACTCACCCGAACACTTACCCTCACCCGAACCCCAACCCTAATGCTCACCATAACCCTAAACCTCAGGCTCATAGTCACCCTCAGCCTAACCCTAAACCTAAGCCTAACCCTATCCCTAAACCTCACACTCACCCTCACCCTAAACCTAATCCTAAGTCTCAATCTCACCCTAACCCTAACCAAAACCCTCAACCTAAACATCACCCTAAACCTAACCCTCACCCTAAACCTTAGTCTAACCCTCAACCTAACCCTAACCCTCACCCTCACCCTCACCCACAGGCTCACCCTAAACGTAATCCTAACCCTAACCCTCACCCTCAACCTAACCCTCACCCTAACTCTAACCCTCAACCGAAACCTAACCCTCACGCTCACAGTCACCCTCAGCCTAACCCTAAACCTAAGCCTGACCCTATCCCTAATCCTCACATTCCCTGTCACCCTAAACCTAACCCTAAGTCTCACCTTCACCCTCAACCTCACCCTAACCCAAACCCACAACTGAACCCTCTCCTTCACCCTCACCCTAATACTCACCCTCACCCTAAACATCACCCTAAACCTAACCCTCACCATTGCCCTCACCCTAGCCCTAACCCACATACTACCCCTAAACCTCACCATAAACCTAACCCTCAACCTAACCCTTATTCTTACCCTAACACTAAACCTAAACCTAACATGAAACCTCACAGTAATAGTAAACCTCACCCTAACCCTAACCCTCACCCTAAACCTAACACTACCCCTGACCCTAACCCTCACTCTGACCCTAAACCCAACCCTAACCCTCAACCTCACCATCATCCTAACACTCACCCAATCTTAACCCTCACCCAAACCCTAACCCTCATACTCTCCCGAACCCTAAGCCTCACTCTAACAGTTACCCTCATCCTCACCCTAACCCTCACCCTAACCCTAACCCTAACCTTTAACCTTACCCTCACCCTAACCCTCACACTAACTCTAAACCTCAACCTAACCCTAACCCTAACCATGACCCTCACGCTCACCCTCAGCCTAACTTTAAACATAACCCTACTCCTAACACTAACCTTCACCTTTACCCTCACACTAACCCTAACCCTAAACCTAAACCTAATCCTAACCCTCACACTCACCCTCTCCCTCACCCTAAGCCTCACTGTCACCCTCACGCTCACCTTCACCCTAAACCTAACCCTCACCTAAAACCTATCCCTCACCCTAACAATAAACCTCACAATCACCCTCACTCTCACCTCACCCTAAACCTAAACCTAACCCTAACCCTCACCCTAAACCTACCCTAACCCTTATGTAACTCTAACCCTCTCACGCTAAACCTCACGCTAACACTTACTCTCAGCATAAATCTAACCCTACCCCTAACCCTCGCACTGACCCTATCCCTTACCCTAACACTAACCCTAACCATAACCTTCACCCTAACCCTCACCCTAAACCTAACCCTCATCCTAAACCTCACCCTAACCCTAACTCTATCCCTAACCCTAAAGCTAACCCTAATGCTCAATCTAACTGTAACCGTACCCCTCAAACTAACTCTCATCCTAAACTTAACCCTAACCCAAACCCTTACGTTAACACTAACCCTAACACTCAACCTAACCCTAATCCTCACCCACACCCTCAGCCACATCCTCAGCCTAAACCTAATCCTAACCCTAACCCTAACCTTAATCCACACCCGCATCCTATCTCTAACCCTAACCTTCACTCTCACCCTCACCCCCACCCTCACCATAACCCTAACCCGAACCCTAAACCGAACCCTCACCCTAACCCTCATCCTAACCTTCTCCCTAACCCTCATCCTAACCCTAACCCTAACCCTTACCGTAACCCTAAACCTCATCCTAAACCTCACCCTAACCCTAAACCTATCCCTAACCCTAACGCTAAACCTAACGCTCACACTAACTGTAACCGTACCACTCAACCTAACCCTCATCCTAAACTTAAGCCTAACCCAAACCCTCACGCTAACCTTAACCCTAACACTCACCCTAACTCTAATCCTCACCCACACCCTCACCATCACCCTCAGCCTAACCCTCAGCCTAAGCCTAAACCTAACCCTAACACTAACACTCACCCTCACACAAACCCTAACCCTAAGCCTCACCATCACCCTCAACCTCACCCTTACCAAAACCCTAACCCTCACACTATCCCTAACCCTCACCCTAATGCTAACCCTCAACCTAAACCTTACACTCACCCTAACACTAAGCGAAACCCTAACACTAATTCTGACAATAACCCTTACCCTAAACATCACCCTATCCCTAACCCTAACCCTAACCCTCACCCTAACCCTAACCCTCACACTCAACCCCACCCTCAGCCTAACCCAAAGCCTAAGCGTAACCCTAACGCTAACCCTCAAACTCACCCTCACACTAACCCTAAGCCTAATTCTCACCCTCACCCTCAACCTCACCCTAACTCTAACCCATACCCTCAAACCAACCCTCACCCTCAACCTCAGCCTAACCCTCACCCTAAACATCACCCTAACCCTAAACCTCACCCTAATCCTCACCCTTACCCTAACCATCACCCTAACCCTAACCCTCACCCTAAACCTAAACCTCAATCTAAACATTACCCTCAACCTAACACTAAGCCTAACCCTAACACTAACCCTCACTAACCCTAAACCTCACCCTAACCCTAATCCTCACCTTAACATAACCCTAACACTCACCCTAACCCTCAACCTATCCCTTAATCGCACCCTAAACCTATCCCTAACACTAACCCTCAACCTCACCCTAAACCTCACCTTAACCCTAACCCTAACACTAACTCTCAACCTCACCCTCAACCTCACCCTAACCCTAACCCTCACCCCAACACTTACCTTCACCAAAACCCTCACTCTAACGCTAACCGTTACGCTTAACCTCACCTCACCCGCAACCTCACCTTAACCGTAAACCTAACCCTAACCCTAACAATTACCCTAACCCTAACCCTAAACCTAATCCTTACCCTAACCCACACCATCACCCTCACCTTCACCCTAAACCGAACCCTAATCCTCTCCATAACCCTAAACCTCTCCCTAAACCTAACCCTCACACTCACCCTAACACTCACCCTAAAATTTACCCTCACCCTAACCCTCAGCCTAACCCTAAACCTAACTCTAACCCTCACCTTATCCTTCACCCTAAACCCAACCGTAACGTTAACCCTCAAACTAACCCTGAACCTCACCATAACCCTAACCCTGCCCCTCATCGTAACCATCATCCTAACCCTCACCCTAACCCTAAATCTAACCCTAAAACTTACCCGCACCCTAACACTCACACTCACACTCACCCTAAGCCTCACCCTCACACCCACCCTAACCATCACCCTATCCCTAACCCTCACCCTAACCCTAAGATTAACACTCACCCTAATCATAACCCTCACCCTCACCCTCACCCTCAGCCTAAACCTGACCCTAATCCTAACCCTAAATCTAACCCTCACCCTAACACTTACCCTAACAATCACCCTAACCCTAAACCTAATGCTCACACTCAACATAACGCTAAGCCTCATACTCACCCTCACCCTTAGCTTAATCCTAAGCCTAACAATAAAGCTAACTCTAACCCTTACACTCACCCTCACCCTAAAACTAATCCTAACCCTAAACCTAACCCTTAAGCTCACCCGCACCATAACACTCACCCTAACCCTCACCCTAACACTCACCCTCACCCTAACCATCAACCTATCCCTAACGGTCACCCTCACCCTAAGCCTAAGCCTCAGAGTAACCCTAACCCTCACCCTCACCCTCACCCTCAGCCTAACCCGAACCCTAATCCTAACCCTAACCCTCACCTTAACCCTCACCCTAACTCTAAACCTAAAACTCACACTCACCCTAACCCTAACTCTCACACTCACCCTCACCCTCAGCCTAAACCTAAGCCTAATATTTACACTAACCCTAACCCTCACACTCACCCTCACCCTGAACCTATCCCAAACCCTCAACCCAAACCTCACCCTCACTCTCACCCTAAACATCACCCTCATCCTAAACATCACATTAAACCTAAGCCTCACCGTAAGCCTTAGTCTAACCCTCACCCTAACCCTCACAGTCACCCTCAGGCTCACCCTAACCCCAATCCTAATCCTAACCCTCACACTCAACCTTATCCTCACCCTCACCCGAACTTTAACCCTACAAATAACCCTAACCCTAACCCTGAACCTAACCCTCAACCTAACCATAAACCTCACGCTAACCCTTGCCCTCACCCTCACCCTCATCTTAAACTTAAGCCTAACCCTAACCCTCACCCTTACACTCACCTTAACACTAGTCCTAACCCTAAACCTCACTCTAACAGTAAACCTAACCCTCACCCTTTCTTTATCCTCACCCTAAACCTAACCCTCACATTAACCTTTATGCTCACCCTAACCCTAACAGTACCCTTCACCCTAACCCTCACCCTAAATCTAACCTTAACCACTAACCTAACCCTCACTCTAACCCTAACCCTAACCCTCACTCTCACCCTAACTCTCACCTAATCCTCACCCTAACCCTAACCTCTACCTAACCAAGACCCTCACCCTCAACCTCGCCCTCATCTTTAACCTAACACTCACCCTCACACTACCCCTCACCCTAACCCTACCCCTAATCCTAAACCTCAAACTCACCCTCACCCTCACCCTCAGCCTAACCCTAACTCTAAAGCTAATACTAAACATAACCCTCAGCATAACCCTAACCCTCACCCTAAACCCTTACCCTCACCCTCACCCTAACCCTAACTGTAATCCTCACAATAAACCTAACCCTCACCCTAAACCTAACCCTAACCCACACCATATCCCTCACCCTAAACCTAACCTTAACCCTCACCCTAACCCTAATCATCATCCTAATCTAGCCATCACCCTAACCCTCACCCACACCCTAAACCTGACCCTAACCCCACCCTCAAATTAACACTAAGGCTAACTCTCACCCTAAACCTAACCCTTACCCTAAAATTAATCCTCACCCTATCCCTCAACCTAACCCTAACCCTAAGCATCACCCTCACTCTCACCTTAACCAGAACCCTAATCCTAACCCTCAACCTAAACCTAACCCTCACCCTAACCCTAACCCTCACCCTAAAAGTTACAATCACCCTAACAGTAACCCTAACCCTAACACTAAACCTCACACTAACCCTAACAATCACCCTAAGCCTAACATTAACCCTAACCCTAATCCTCACCCTCACCCGAAACCTAAACCTAACCCTAACCCACACCCTCACCCTCACCCTCATCCTCACCCTCACCCTAAATCTGACCCTAAAAATAACCCTAACCCTAACCCTAAACCTAACCCTCACCCTAACCCTAACCCTCACTCTAACCCTCATCCTCACCATCACCCTAACCTTAACCCTAAGCCTAACCCTCACCCTCACCCTCACCCTCACTTAATACTCAGCCTAACCCTAACCATTATCTAAAAAGGCCCTCACCCTCACCTTCACCCTAACCCTCACCCTCACCCTAGCACTCACCCTAAACGTAACCCTACCCGTAAACCTCACCCGCACTATCACCTTCATGCTCAGGCTTACCCTAACCCTACCCCTAATCCTAACCCTAACCATCAACCCATCATAACCCTCACCATAACTCTTACCCCCACCCTCACCCTATGCCTAACTGTAACGCTCTCACGAAACCTAAAACTCACCCTAAACCTAACCCTACCCCTCACCCCAAACCTCAACCTAAACCTAACCCTGACCCTCACCCTAATGCTTACCCTAACCCTCACCTTAGCCCTCACCCTAATCCTAACCATCATCCTAAACCTCACGCTCACACCACCCACAAACTAACCCTAACCCTAAACCTCACCCTAAGCCTAACCCTCACCCTAACCCTAACCTGCACCGTAGCCCTCACCCTAAACCTAACCCTAACCCTCCCCGTCACCCTAACCCTAAACCTAACCCTAACCCTCACCCTAACCCTCACCCTAACACTAACCCTAACCCTAACACTCACCTTTACCTTAACCCTCACCCTAACCCTTAACCTCATCCTCACCCTAAACCTCACACTAAACCTAACCCTCACCCTAACTCTAACCCTAACCGTCACCCTCACCCTCACTCTCACGCTAACCCTAACCCTAACCCTCACCCTCACCCTCACCCAAACCCTACTAATAACTCTAACACTCACCCTAACCCTCACGCTATCACTTAAACACACCATAAACCTAAACCTGACCCTAACCCTCACCCTCACCATAAACCTCACCTTAACCCTAACAGTAACCCAAACACGAAACCCTTAACCTAACCCTAAACTGAACCCGAACCCTCACCAGAAACCTTAAACCTAAACCTAAACCAAACCCTCAAGCTAACAGTCACCCTAAACCTAACCCTATCCCTAACCCTCCCCCTCACTCTAACCCGCACCCTAAACCATATCCTCACCCTCACCCTGACCCTAACCCTAAGGCTAACCCTCACAATAAATCTAACCTCACTCTAAACCTAAACTTTCCCCTCACCCTAAGCCTCATCCTAACCCTAAACCAAACCCAAAACCTCTCCCTAACCCTAATCCTAACCCTAACTCTCAACTTCACCCTCACCCTCAGCCTAACCCTAACCCTCACACTAACCCTAACCGTCAAGCCAACCGTCAACCTAATCCTCACACTAACCCTAACCCTAACCTGTACACTAACCCTAAACCTAAACCTCAACAAAACCCACAATTACCCTAAACCTAGACCTTACCTTAACCCTTACCCTCACCCTAACCCTAACCCTCACCCTCACCCTAACTCTAACCCTCACCCTAAACCTAACCCTCACCCTAATACTAAGCCTAAACCTAACACCAACACTCACACTAATCCTAACCCTCAGCCTAAACCTAACCCTCAACCTAAACCTAACCCTAACCCTAATCCTCACCTTATCCCTCACACTAACCCTTTTCCTAACCCTAACTCTAACCCTCACACTAACACTAACCCTCTCCCGTTCCTTAACCCTCACCCTCACCAAAAACCTCACCCTTACCCTTACCTTACCCTCATCCTAACCCTCACACTAACCCAAAACCTCACCCTAAACTAACCAAAACACTCACACTAAACCTCACCCTAACACTAATGCTAACCCTAACACTCACCCTCACCCTAAACCTCAACCTAAACCTTCAACTCAACCTAACAGTAACCCTAACCCTCAACCTCACCCTAAGCCTAACAATAACCCTAACCCTTACCCTCACCCTAACCGTAAACCTAAGCTAACCCTTAACGTCACCCTAACCCTCACACTCACCCTAACCCTAATCTAAACCCTAACCTAACCTCAACCTAAACCTTCACCTCAACCTAACACTAACCCTAACCCTCAACCCCAACCTAAACCTCATCTTAACCCTATCCCTAATCTTCACACTAACCCTAACCCTCACCCTAACCTTAACCCTACCCCTCACTCTAAACCTCATCCTAAACCTAACCCTAAACCTAACCCTAACCCTAAACCTCACACTAACCCTAACCCTCAACCTCACCCTCACCCTCAATGTAACCATAAACCTAACCCTAAACCTAAAAATAACCCTATTCCTAGCCCTTATCCTAACGCTCACCTTCACCCTTATCCTAACCCTCACCTTCACCCTCACCCTAACCCTAACCCTCAACCTTAACCTAACCATCAACCTCACCGTAACCCTAAACCTAACCCTAAAACTTAGTCTCACATTAACACTAACCCTAAACCTAAAACTAGCCATTACACTAACCCTAATCCTCAGCCTAACCCTAACCCTCAACCTATCCCTATCCCTAACACTAACACTCACCCTCACCCTAGCCCTCACCCTAAACCTAATCCTAATCCTAACCCTCACCCTAAACCTAACCCTCACCCTATTCCCAACCCTCAATCTCACCCTCACCCTAACCCTAACCCCAAACCAAACACTCACCCTAACCCTCACCCTTATTGTAAACCTAAACCTAACCCTCACCCTAACCCACAAGCTTACCATAATCCTAACCCTCACACTTAACATTACTCTGACCCTCAACCTAACCCTCACCCTAACCCTAACCCTCACACTAACCTTACGCTAACCCTCACACTAACCATAACGCTAACCCTAACTCTCACTCTGACCCTAAACCTCACCATAACCCGAAACCTCACCCTAAATCTATCCTTATCCCTAACCCTCAACCTAACCTTTACCCTCAACCTAACACTAACACTAAGCCTCACACTAACAATAAACCTCACCCTAACTCTAACCTCACCCTAACCCTAACCCTCACCCTAACAGTAACCCTAACCCTCACCCTCACCCTAACCTTTAACCTTACCCTCACCCTAATCCTCACAACAACCCTAACCCTAAGACTAACCGTTACCCTCTCCCTCAGGCTCACACTCAGCCTAAATTTAAACCTAACCCTACTCTTAACCCTAACCCTCACCTTCACCCTCACACTAACCCTAACCCTAAAGCTAACTCTAAGCCTAACCCTCACAATCACCCTCACCCTCACCCTAAGCCTCACTGTCACCCTCACGCTCACCCACACCCTAAACCAAAGCCTAACCCTCACCCTAAACCTATCTCTCACCATAAACCTCACAATGACCCTCACCCTCACCTCACCCTATCCATAAACCTAACCCTAACACTCACCCTAAACCTCACCCTAACCCTAATGCTAACTCTAACCCTCACACTCACCCTAAACCTCATGCTAACCCTTACGCTCACCGTAAAGCTAACCCTGACCCTACCCCTCACCCTAACCCTAATCCTAACCCTAATCCTAACCCTCATCCTAAACCTCACCCTAAACCTAAACCTATCACTAACCCTAACGCTAACCCTAACGCTCACCCTAACCCTCACCCTAACCTAATCCTAACACGAACCCTCACCCTAACCCTCACCCTTAACCTTAAACTAACCCTCATACAAACCATCACCCTAACTCTAACCCTCACCTTAACCTACCCCTAAACCTCACCCTAAAACTTACCTTCACCCTATCCCTATTCCTCACACTAACCCTCACACTCACACTCAACCCCACCCTATTCCTAACCCTAAACCTCACCCTCACCCACACCCTAAACCTCACCCTCACCCTCACACGAACCCTAACCGTAACCAACACCCTAACCCTAACGCTAAACCTAGCCCTCACCCGAACCCTAAACCTAACCCTCACCCTCACACTCACCCTAACCCTAAACCTAAACCTAACCCTCACGCTAACTCTAACCCTAACCCTAATGGTAACCATAACCCTCACCCTCACCCTAACCCTCACCTTAACACTTTCCCTCTCCCTAACCCTCATCTTAACCCTCACCCGAACCCTAACCCTAACCATCACCCTAACCATAATCCTCAACCCCACCCTCACCCTAAGCCTAACCCTAAGACAAAGACTAACCCTAACCCTACCCCTCAGCTTAATGCTCACCCTAACCCTAATCCTAACTCTAATACTCACCCTATCCCTAACCCTAACCATAACCCTCACCCTCACCCTAGACCTGACCCTAACCCCAAACCTAACCCTCACCATAACCCTAACACTAATGCTAACCATAAACCTCACCATCAATCTAACCCTCACCCTAACCCTTACCGTCCGCCTAACCCTAACACTCACCCTCACACTAATCCTTACCCTCAACCTAACCCTAAACCTAACCCTCATACTAACCCTTACCCTCATCTAACCCTACACTTAATCCTCAGCCTAAACCTCTCCCTCACCCTAAACCTAATCCTCACCCTAACCCTCACCCTAACCCTAACCCTAAAACTCACACTCACCCTCACCCTCACCATCACCCTCAGCATAACACTAACCATAACCCTAATCCTAACCCTAAACCTCACGCTCACCCTAAAAGTCACCCTAATTCTTACCTTCACACTAATCCTAACCCTAACCCTAACCCTAACACTCACACTAAACCTAACCCTCACCCTAATCATAACCCTACCCCTTACCCTAACCCTCACCCTAAACCTAAACCTATCCCTAACCCTAACCTTCACCCTAACCCTCACCCTCACGCTAACCCTAACTCTAACACTCAACCTTACCCTAAAGCTCACCCTAAGCCTTAACCTCAGCCTCACCCTAAACCTCACACAAAACCAAACCCTCAACCTTACTCTAACCCTAACAGTTACCCTCACCCTTACCCTCACACGAACACTAACCCTAACCCTCACCCTAACCCTAAAACTCACCCTAACCCTAACCCTAACCCTCACCCTCAAGATCACCTTAAACCTAACCCTAACCCTCACCCTAAACTTCACTCTAACCCTAATGCTAAATCTAACACTCACCCTAACACTCACACTATCACTTACCAACACGATAAACCTAAACCTAATCCTAACCCTCACCCTCACCGTAACCCTCAACCTAACCCTAACCCTAACCCGAAACCCTCACCCTAACCCTCACCCTAACTCTAACACTAATCCTAACCCTAACCCTAACCCTAATGCAAACCCTTACCCTAACCCTAACCTAACACTCAGCCTACCCCTAAACCTAACCCTGACCCTCACCCTAACCCTTAACTTCACCCTAACCCTAACCCTCACCCTAAGCCTTACCCTCACCCTAACACTAAGCCTAACCCTAACACCAACCCTCCCAATAACCCTACCCTCAGCCTAAGCCTAAGCCTCACCCTAAACCTAACCCTAGCCCTAAACATCACCCTCACCTTAGCCCTCACAGTAACCCTATTGCTAACATTAACCCTCACCCTAACACTAACCCTCACACTAAACTTCCTCCTAACACTAACCCTGAGCCTAACACTGAGCCTCACCATAACCATAACCCTAACACTAATCCTAAACTCCACCCTAACCCTAACCCTCACCCTAACCCTAACCCTAAACCTCACCCTAACCCTCACCCTCAGCTTAACCCTAACCAAAACCCTAACCCTCAACCTAACCCTAACCCTAACCCTCACCCTAACCCTCACACTAACCCTATCCCTCACCCTAACCCTAACCCTACCCCTCACCCAAAACTTCCTCCTAACACTAACCCTAACCCTAAACATAAACCTCACCCTAATCGTAACCATATCCCTCACCTTCAACCTCACCCTAAACTGAACTGTAACCCTAACAATAACCCTAACCCTAACACTAATCTTAACCCTCACCCTCATCCTAACACTAACCCTAACCCAAACCCTCACCCTCACCCTAACTCTCAGCCTCACCCTCAACCTCACCTTCACCTTAACCCTCACCCTCACCCTAGCCCTCACCCTAACTCTAACCCTAACCCTAAACCTCACCCGCATCATCACCCTAACCCTCAGTCTAAACCTAACCCTATCTCTAATCATAACCCTCACCCTCACCCTCAACCTAACCCTCACCCTAACCCTTACCCTCACCCTCACCCTAACCTTAACCGTAAACCTCAAATTAAAGCTAACCCTCACCCTAACCCCCACCCTAAACATAACCCTAACCCTCATCATAACCCTAAAGTTCACCCTCAACCTAGCCCTCACCCTAACCCCAAGCCTCACCCTAAAACTCACCCTCACACCAGCCTCAAACTAAACCTAACCCTAACCCTCACCCTATCCCTAACCCTCACCCTAACCCTAACCCTCAGCCTAGCCTTCACCCTAACCCTAAATAACCCTCACCCTCACCCTCATCCTCACCCTCAGCATAACACTAATCCTATCCATATTCCTAAATCTAAACCTCACCCTCACCCTAACCACCAAGATAATTCTTACCCACAAACTAATCCTAACCCTAACCCTAACCCTAACTTTCACACTAAACCTAACCCTCACCCTAACTGTAACCCTACACGTTACCCTAACTGTCACCTTAACCCTAACCCTAAACCTCAACCTAAACCTCACCCTAAACCTCACAGTCACCCTAAACCTGACCCTAACCCTAATGCTAACCCTAACCATAACCCTCACCCTCACCCTAACCCTTACCCTACACCTCACTCTAATCCTAACCCTAACCCTCAGCCTAACCCACACCCTAACAATAACCCTAACCCTCACCATAAACCTCACACTAACCCTAATACTAACGTCCACCCTAACCCTAACATTCACCCTAACCCTAACCCTAACCCTAACCCTCACGCTCACCCTCACCCTCTCCGTAACCCTAAGCCTAACCCAAACCCTCACCTTAACCCTAACCCTAACCCTAATACTAACCTCCACCCTAACCCTAAAGTTCACCCTAACCCTAATCCTAACCCTAAGCCTCACGCTCACACTCACCCTCTCCTTAACCCTAAGCCTAACCCTAACCGTCACCCTAACCCTCCCCTTAACACTAAACCTAACCCTAAACCTCACTCTAATAGTAACCCTAAACCTCACCATCACCCTAACTCTCAACCTTACTTTATCCTCACCCTAACCCTAACCCTCACATTAACCCTAATACTCACCCTAACCTTAACCCTACCCCTAACCCTAACCCTCACCCTAACTTTTAGCCTAACCCTAACCCTCTCCTAACCCTAACCCTAACCCTAACCCTCACCTAACCCGGTTATGGTTAATAACCCTCAACGTCATCCTAACCCTCACCATCACCTGAACCTGCACCCTCACCCTAACCCTCACCCAATCCTCACCCTAACCCTAACATTACCTAAAAATGACCCTCACCCTCACACTCACCTTCACCCTAACCCTCACCCTCACCCTAGCCCTCACCCTAACCGTAACCCTAACCCAAAAATTCACCCGCAACCTCATCCTCACCCTCAGCCTAACCCTAACACTATCCCTATTCCTATCCCTAACCTTCGCCCTCACCCTAACCTTCACCATAACCCCTAACCTCACCCTCACCCTAACCCTAAGAGTAACCCTCACACTTAACCTAACCTCACCCTAAACCTAACCCTACCCCTCATCATAACACTTACACTAAACCTAACTCAAACCCTCACCCTAACCCTAACCCTCACACTCACCCAGGCCCTCAATCTAACCCTTTCCCTCACCCTAAACCTCACCCTCATACCACCCTCAAATTAACCCTAACCCTAAACCTCACCCTAACCCTAAATCTCACCCTAACCCTAATCCTCACCCTAACCCTCAACCTAACCCTAACCCTAAAACTCACACTCACCCTCACCCTCACCATCACCCTCAGCGTAACACTAACCATAACCCTAATCCTAACCCTAAACCTCACCCTCACCCTAAACGTCACCCTAATTCTTACCTTCACACTAATCCTAACCTTAACCATAACCCTAATACTTACACTAAACCTAACCCTCACCCTAACCATAACCATACCCATTACCCTAACCCTCACCCTAACCGTAACCCTATCCCTATCCCTAACCCTAACCCTCACCCTAACACTAACGCTAACCCTCACCCTTACCCTAAACCTCAAAATAAGCCTTAACCTCATCCTCACCCTAAACCTCATACTAAACCTAACCCTCAGCCTAACTCTAACCCTAACCGTCACCCTCACCCTTACCCTTACCCTCACGCTAACACTAACCCTAACCCTCACCCTAACCCTAAAACCAAACCTAACCCTAACCGTAACCCTCACCCTCAAGCTCACCTTAACCCTAACCATATCCCTCACCCTAAACTTCACTCTAACCCTAATGCTAACTCTAACACTCACCCTAACACTCACACTATCACTTACCCACACGATAAACCTAAAACTAACCCTAACCGTCACCCTCACCTTAACCTTCAACCTAACCCTAACCCTAACCCTAACCCGAAAGCCTCACCCTAACCCTAACCATAACTCTTACACTAATCCTAAACCTAACCCTCACCCTAACGCTAACCCTTACCCTAACCCTAACCCTAACTCTCACCTAAACCTCAGCCTAACCATAACCCTAACCCTGACCCTCACCCTAACCCTAACCCTCACCTGAAACCTAACCCTCACTCTAACCCTTATCCTCAACCTAACACTAAGCCTAACCCTAACACCAACCCTCCCACTAACCCTAACCCTCAGCCTAAGCCTAAACCTCACCCTAAACCTAACCCTAACCCTAACCCTCACCCTCACCTTAGCCCTCACACCAATCCCACTGCTAAACCTAACCCTCACCCTAACTCTAACCTTAACCCTAAACTTCAACATAAGCCGAACCCTCACTTTAACCCTAACCAATACCCTAACCCTCACCCTATCCCTAACCCTACCCCTCACCCTAAACTTCCTCCTAACACTAACCTAACCCTAGCCCTAAACCTCACCCTGACCGTAACCATATCCCTCACGTTCACCCTCACCCTAAACTGAACTGTAACCCTCACTCTAACCCTAACAATAACTCTAACCCTAACCCTAATCTTAACCCTCACCCTCACCCTAACACTAACCCTAACCCAAATCCTCACCCTCACCCTAACTCTCAGCCTCACGCTCAACCTCACCTTCAACCTAAACCTCACCCTCACACTAGCGCTCATCCTAACCCTAACCCTAACACTAAACCTCACCTGCACCCTCACCCTCACCCTCAGCCTAAACCTAACCCTATCTCTAATCATAACCCTAACCCTCACCCTCACCCTAACCCACACCATAACACTTACCCTAACACTCACCCTAACCTTAACCGTAAACCTTACACTAAACTAACCCTCACCCTAACCCTCACCCTAAACATAACCCTAACCCTCATCATAACCCTAAAGTTCACCCTCAACCTAGCCCTCACCCTAACCACAAGCCTCAGCCTAAACCTCACCCTCAGACCAGCCCCAAACTAAACCTAACCCTAACTCTCACCCTAACCCTAACCCTAAACCTAACTCTCACCCTCACCCTCATCGTCACCCTCAGCGTAACTCTAATCCTATCCATATTCCTAAACCTAAACCTCACCCTCACCCTAAACATCACCCTAATTCTTACCCTCACACAAATCCTAACCCTAACCCTAACCATAACTCTCACACTAAACCTAACCCTCACACTAACTGTAACCCTACCCCTTACCCTAACCCTCACCTTAACCCTAAAACTAATCCTCACCCTAAACCTCACAGTCACCCTAAACCTGACCCTAACCCTAATCCTAACGCTAACCCTCACCCTAACCCTAACCCTCACTCTGACCCTAACCCTCACCCTAAACCTCATCCTAATCCTAACACTATCCCTCAGCCTATCCCACACCCTAACACTAACCCTAAACCTAACCCTCACCCTAAACATTACCCTTACCCTAATCCTAACCCTCACCCTAAACCTAACCCTAACACTCACACAAAAACTCAACCTCACCCACACTCTAACCCTAACCTTCACCCTAACCCTCACCATCACCATAACCTTCACTCTTACCGTAACCCTCAATCTCGCCCTAACACTCGCCCTTACCCTTATTCTTCCTCTCACCCTAACCCTCACCCTAACCCTAACCCTCACCCTAACCTAACCTGAACCCTCACCCTAGCCCTCAACCTAAAGCTAATGCTAACCCTAACACTCACCCTAACCGTAACCCTTAACCTCACCCTAAACCTAACCCTAAAACTAACCCTCACTCTCACCCTAAACCTCACCCTAAGCCTAACCCTCACCCAAACACTTACCCTAACCCTAACAGTAACCCTGACGCTAAACCTCACCTCACCCGCAACCTCACCGTAACCGTAACCCTAAACCTAACCCTAACAATAACACTAACCCTCACCCTAACCTTAACCTCACACTCACCCTAACCCTCACCCTAAAACCTATCTTCACCCTAACCCTCACCCTAACTCTAAACCTAACCCTAAACCTCACCCTAACCCAAACACTAACCGTAACCATTAAACTAACCCTGAACTTCACCCTAACCCTAACCCTGCCCCTCATCCTAACCATCATCCTAACCCTAACTCTAAACCCTCACCCTGACCCTAAACTTAATCCTAAACCTCACCAACACCCTAAGAGTCACGCTCACCGTCACCCTCACCCTAACCCTCAATCTCACCCTAAACATCAACCTATACCTAACCCTCACCCTAACCCTAAGCCTAACACTCACCCTAACCCTAACCCCCACGCGCATCTAACCCTCAGCCTATCCCTAACCCTAACCCTAATGCTCACACTCACCCTAACCCTAACCCTCAAACTCACCCTCACCCTCAGCTTAAACCTAAGCCTAACAATAACCCTAACCATAACCCTCACAATCACCCTCATCCTAAGCCTAAGCCTAACCCTAAACCTAACACTCAAACTCACCCTCACCCTAACCCTAACCCAAACCCTCAACCGAACCCTCACCCTCAACCTAAACATCACCCTAAACCTAACCCTCAAACTAACCTTTAGCTTAACCCTCAATCTAACCTTAACCCTCACACTCAACCTCACCCTCAGGCTCAACCTAACCCTAATCCTCACCCTAAACCTAACCCTCACCCTCAACCTCAACCTAAACCTATTTCTAACCCTCACCCTCACCCTATCCCTAACCCTAACCCTAACCCTCACATAACCCTAACCCTAACCTTCAACGTCACCCTAACCCTCACCATTACCCGAACCTGAACCCTAACCCTAACCCTCACACACACCCTAACGCTCAAGCTCACCCTCACCCTAAACCTCAACTAATCGTCACATTAACCCTCACCCTAATCCTAACCCTAAACCTCACCCTAACCCTAAGCATAACCATAAACCTAACCCTCACCCTAACACTCACCCTAAACCTAACCCTCTCCCTAACCCTAAAACTCACCCTAATCCTCACCTTAACCCTCACTCTCACACTCACCCTCACCCTAACCCTCACCCTAACCCTCACCCTAACCCTAATGCTAACTCTAACACTCACCCTAACCCTCATGCTATCACTTACCCACACCCCAAACCTAAGTCTAACCTTAAACCTCACCCTCACACTAAACCTCACCCTAACCCTAAACCTAATCCTAACCGTCACCCTCACCCTATCCCTAACCCTAACCCTAACCCTCACATAACCCTAACCCTAACCTTCAACATCACCCTAACCCTCACCATTACCCGAACCCTCACCCTAACCCTAACCCTCACCCACACCCTAACGCTCAAGCTCACCCTCACCCTAAACCTCATCTAATCGTCACCCTAACCTAACCATTACCTAACCAAGACCCTCAGCCTAACCCTCAACTTCACCCTAACCCTCACCCTCACCCTAGACCTCACCCTAACCATAAACAAAACCCTAACCCTAAACCTTACCCTCACCCTCAGGCTCACCCTCAGCCTAAACCTAACCCTATCCCTAATCATAACCCTAACCCTCACCCTCAATCTAAGCCTCACCATAACCTTTACCCCCACCCTCACACTCACCCTAAAGGTAACCCTCACACTAAACCTAAACCTCATCCTAAACTTAACCCTACCCCTCACCCTAAACATAACCCTAACCCTAAAGCTCACCCTCACACTAGACCTCACGCTAACCCTAATACTAACCCTAACCCTTATCCTCACCCTAAACCTCACACTAGCCCTAACCCAAATCCTCAGTCTAACCCTAACCCTAACCCTTACCCTAACCCTCAACTTCAGGCTAACCCTCACCGTTACTCTTACCGTCATTCTCATCCTAACCCTCACCCTAAACCTAACCTAATCCATCACTATAACCCTAACCCCCACCCTCACCATCACCCTCATCGTAACCCTATGCCTAAGCCTAACCCTAACCCTTTCCCTCACACTCACCCTAGCCCTCACCCGAACCCTAATTTTAACCCTAACCCTAACCCTAACTCTCACCCTAACCCTAAGGCTAAACATCAACCTAAGCCTAATCCTCTCCCCAACCATCACCCTCAACCTTACCCTAAGTCTAAGCCTAATACTAATCCTAACCCTCACACTCACCCTCACCCTAAACCTAATCCTAACCCTAACCCTACCCTAAACCTCAACCTAACCCTCACCCTAAACCTAACGCTAACACTAACACTAGCACTAACCCTAACAGTCACCATATCCCTCAGCCTCAACCTAACTCTAACTCTAAACCTCACCCTCACCCTATCCCTAATCCTAACCTTATCCTTAAACCTCACAATAACCCTAACCCTAAATCTTACCCTCACCCTCACCCAAACCGTAACTCTAACCCTAACCCTAACATTAACATTAATCCTAACCCTAAAACTAACCCTAACCCTAACGCTAAACTTTACCCTCAGCCTCACCCTAATTGCAAATGTAAACCTAACCATAACACTTACAATGATCCTAACCCTGATCCTAACCATTACCCTCACCCTAACCCTAATCCTCACCCTAACCCAGACCCTAACCATAACCCTGACCCTCACTGTAACCCTCACCATCATCTTAAGCCTCACCCTCACCCTAACCCTAACCCTCACCCTAACCCTTAACCTCACCCTAATCCTAACACTAAGCCTAAACAAAAACTCACCCTAACCCTCACCCTCAACCTAACTGTAACCCAAAACCTAACGATCAACCTAACCCTCACCCTAACCCTAACCCTAAACCTAACCCTAAACCTTACATTAACCCTAACTCTCACCCTATCCCTAACCCTGACACTTATCTTAACCCTCAGCCTCAGCCTAACCCTAATCCTCATCCTCACCCTAAACCTCACACTAACCCTAACACTAATCCTCAATCTAACCCTCACCCTAACCATAACCCGAACCCTTACCCTAAACCTCACCCTAACCATAAACCTAACCCTAACTCTAACTCAAAACTAACCCTAAATCTAAACCTCATCCTAACCCTAACCCTAACCCTCAGCCTCACCATCACCCTCTGCCTAACCCTCAGCCTAATGCTAACCCTAACCCTAACCCTCATAATCACCCGCACCCTCACCCTCACCATAACTCTAAACCTAACCCTGTCCCTAAACCTAACCCTAAACCTCAACCTAAACCTCACCCTCACCCTAACGCTAACACTAACCCTAACCCTAAACCTCACACTAACCATCCCCCTAACCCTAACCCTAACAATAACACTAACCCTAACACTAACCCTAATCCTAACCCTAAGCATAACTTAACTGTAACCATAACACTAACAATCACCCTGACCCTAACCCTAACCCTAACCCTAACCCTCAACTCACCCTCACCGTAACCCAAATCATAAACCTAACCCTATCCCTAACACTAAACCTCAACCTAACCCTCAGCCTAGCCCTCACCCTAAACCTAATCCTAACCTTAAACCTCATCCTAACACTCACACTAACCCTAACCCTAATCTGAACCCTAACCTGAACCCTAACACTGACCCTCATGCTCGGCCTAAGCCCAAGCCTAAGCCTAATCCTACCCCTAAACCTAACCCTCACCCTAACACAAACCCTAACACTACCCCTAATCTCACCCTCACCATAACCCTAACTCAAACCCTAACCCTAAACTGAACCTCATCCTAACCATAACTCTAACACTCAACCTCACACTAACCATAAACCTCACCCGAACCCTAACATTTAACCTCACCCTAACACTAACGGAAACGCTAACACTAACGCTCACACTAACCCAAACATCACCCTAACCCCAAACCTCACCCTAACACTAACTCTAACCCTCAACCTCACCCTAGCCCTCACCCGGACCCTAACCCTAATTCTCACCCTAAACTTCACACTAACCCTAACTCTAATACTCAATCTAACTCTCACCCTCAACCTAACCCTAATCCTAACCCTCACCCTAAGCCTAATCCTCAACTTTACCCTTAGCATCACACCCACCATAACCCTCACCGTAAACTTAACCCTCATCCTAACCCTAACTCAACCCCTAAACCTCACCCTCACCTTAATCCTAATTCCAACCCTAACCCTAACGCTAAACCTAACCCTCACCTTCCCCCTAACCATAACCCTCACCCTAAACCTAACCCTCACCCTAACATTTACCCTCACCATAACCCTAACCCTCACACTAATCCAAACCCTCACCCTAATCCTAAACCTCACCCTAACCCTAACTCTAACCCTCAACCTCACACTAGCCCTCACCCTAACCCTAATTCTAACCCTCACCCTCACCATAACCATAAACCTCATCCTCACCATAAACCTCACACTAACCCTAACCCTAACCCTAATCCTCAGTCTAACCCTAAACCTAAATCTAACACTAACACTTACCCTAACCCTAACCCTAAACATAACCCTCACCCTTATCTTAACCCTCACCCTCAGCCTAAACCTCACCTTTACACTTACCATCATCCTCACCGAAACCCTCACCCAAAACATAAACCTCATCCTAACACTCACCCTAACCGAAAACCTAACGATCACACTAACCCTAACCCTCACCCTCAACCTCACAGTCAGCCAAAACCCTAAGCCTAAGCTTAAACCTCACCCTAAATCTCACCCTCACCCTAGCCCTCACCCTAACCCTAATCCTAAACCTAACCCTCATCCTAACCCTCACCCTAACCCTAATCCTAACCATAACCCTAACCCTAATCCTCACCCCCACCCTCACGCTCAACCTAAACCTCAGCCTAAGCTTAACCCTAACCCTAACCCTCACACTCACCCTCACCCTAAACCTAATCCTAACTCTTACCCTAACCCTAATCATAAACCTCAAACTAACCTGCACCCTAATCTTAACCCTAACACTAACCCTAACCCTAACCCTAACCCTGGACATAAATCTCCCCCAAACCCTAAATCTAAAACTAAAACTAACCGTCACCCTAACCCAAATCCTAACCCTAACCCTCAACCTAACCCTAACCCTCACCCTCACTGTAAATATAACACTCATCCTAACCCTCACCCAAACTCTAACCCTAACCCTAAACTTCACCCAAACACTAACAATAACCCTCACCCTCACCCTAGCTCTCACAATAACACTAATCCTAACCCTAATCCTCATACTAACCCTGACCCTAATCCTAAACCTAACCCTCACACTAATCCTAAGCCTAACCCTAACCCTCAACCAAAACCTAACACTCATGCTCACCATAACCCTAACCCTAAAACTCACCTTAACCCTAAACCTAACCCGAACCCTAATTCTCACCCAGACCCTAACCCTAACCCTAACCCTAAACCTAACCCTAATCCTAACCCTACCCCTAACTCTAACACTAACCCTAACCTTAACCCTCATCCTCAGCCTCACCCTAAAACTAACCCTAACACTAACTCTTACACTAACCCTAACCCTAAGTCTCACCATAAATCTAACACTAAAAACCTAACCCTAAATCTAACACTAACCCTCACCCTCACCCTCTCAGTAACCATAACCCTAACCCTAACCCTAACAATAACCTTAACCCTAACCCTATTCCTAACTCTCACCCTCACCCTAAACCTAATCCTAACACTAACCCTCACCCTAACCCTAATCCTCACCCTTACCATAACACTAACACTTATCCTAACCCTCACCCTAAACCTAAACCTCACCCTAACACTAACCCTGACCCTCAACCTAACCCTAGCCCCCACCCTAACCCTAATCTTAACCCTAATCCTCATCCTAAACCTCACCCTAACCCTAACCCTAAACCTCACCCTAATCCTAAGCCTAACCCTAACCCTCAACCTAACCCTAACCCTCAGCTCAACTTAACCCTAACCCTAACCCTCACCCTACCCCTAAATTTAACCTGAACACTAACTCTCACCCTAATCCTAACCCTAACCCTCACCCTAACCCTTAAACTCACCCTCAGTGTAACCCTAAGCCTAACCCTAAACCTTACGCTAACCATCACACTCACCCTAAACCTTACACTAATACTATTCCTAAAGCCAACCCTAAACCTCACCCTCAGCCTCAAATTAACCCTAACTCTTACCCTAAACCTCACCCAAACCCTAACACTGAACCTAACCCTAACCATAAACCACACCCTAAACCTCACCCTAAACATAACCCTCAACCTAGCCCTCACCCTTACCCTAATCCTAACCCTAAACTCAATCTAACCCTCACCATAACCCTAACACTAACCCTCACCCTAACCCTAACCCTCACCCTCAGCTTAACCCTAAGCCTAACCCTAAACCTAAACCTAACCCTCACACTCACCCGCACACTCACCCTAAATCTAAACTTAACCCTAACCCTAACCCTCACCCTAAAGCTCCCCCTAACCCTATATCTAACCCTAAACCTCACCCTCACCCTAAACCAAACCCTAACCGTAACCCTAAACCCCACCCTAACCCTAACCCTAACCCTAACCCTAACCATCACCCTAAACCTAATCCTCACCCAACCCTCACCCTCAGCCTAACCCTAAGCCTAAGCCTAACTCTAACCCTAACCCTCACACTCACCCTCACCTTAACCCTTAATCTAACCCTAACACAATCCCTAAACCTCACCCTAACCCTAACCCCAACCCTCACCCTCACACTCACAGTAACCTTAAGCATGAACCTAACCGTAAAAATAAGCCTAACCCTAATCCAAACCCTCACCCTAACCATAACCCTCAACCTAAACCATTCCCTCAACCTAACACTTACCCTCACACTAACACTAACACTAACCCTAACCCTAACCCTCACACTAACCCTAACCCTAACCTTAAACCTCAATCTAAACCTCACTCTCAACCTAACACTAACACTAACCCTAAGCCTCACCCTAACCCTAACCCTCACCCTAACCTTAACTCTACTCCTAAACCTCACCCTCACTCTACCCCTAACTCTAACCCTAACCCTAACACTGAACCTCACCCTAAACCTAACCCTAACCCTCACCCTGAACCTCATGCTCAGCCTAAGCCTAAGCCTAAGCCTAACACTTACCCCACCCCTCACCCTCACCCTAGCCCTCACCCTAACTCTAATCCTAAGCCTAACCCTCATCCTAAACCTCTCTGTAACCCTAACCCTAACCATCACCCTAACCCTAACCCTCACACTCACCCTCCCCTAACCCTAATCCTAATCTTAAGCCTAACCCTAACCTTAAACCTCAACCTAAACCTCATCCTAACCTTAACCTTAACACTAACTCTAAACCTAACCCTCTACCTAACCCTCCAAATAACCCTAAATCGAACCCTAAACCTCACCCTCACCCTAACCCTAATCCTAACCTGAACCCTAAATTTCACCATAACCATAATCCTAACCCTCACACTCACCCTCACCATAACTCTAACCCTAACCCTAAAAATAACGCTAATCCTAACCCTAAACTTAACCCTAACACTAACCCTAAAACTAATGCTAGCACTCACCCTCACCCTAATACTAATCCTAACCCTCACCCTCACTCTACCACTAACCCTCACCCTGATCATTACCTTAACCCTCATCCTAACCCTCACCCTAACCCTAACCCTAAACCTTATCCTAAACCTAACCCTAACCCTCAACTTCAACCTCAGCCTCACCCTTACCCTAACTCTAAAACTAAACCTCACCCTCACCCTAAACCTTACCCTAATCCTAATCCTAACCCTAAGCCTAACCCTAACATTCACCCTAACCCTAAACTTCACCCTCACCTTCATGCTCAGTGTAATCCTAATCCTAAACCTAACCCTAACCCTAGCCCTCACACTCACCCTAACCTTTACAGTAATCCTAATCCTAAACCTAAGCCTAAACCTCACCCACACCCTAACCCTCACCCTCACGCTCACCCTAACCCTAACACTAAAACTAACCCTAGCCCTAATCCTCACCCTAAGCCTCACCCTAAAACTAACTCTAACACTAAACCTTAACCTCACCCTAACCCAAACCTTAAGCGTAAACCTAAACCTCACCCTAACACTAACCCTAAAACTCACCCTCACCCTAGCCCTTACCCTAACCCTAATCCTATTCCTAATACTCATCCTAACCCTCCCCCTAACCCTAACCCTAACACTCACCCTAACCCTAATTCTAACCCTAACCATAACACTAAAAACCTCACCCTAACCATAATCCTCACCCTCACTGTAACCCTAACCCTAACCCTAACAATAACATTAACACTAACCCTAATCCTATCCCTCTCCTTCACCCTCACCGTAACCATAACCCTAAACCTAACAATAACATTAACCCTAATCCTAATCCTAAACCTCACTCTCACCCTAAACCTAATCCTAACCCTAACCCTCAACTTAACCCTAACCATAACCCTTACCGTAACCCTAACCCTCATCCGAACCCTCATGCTAAACCTAACCCTAACCTGAAACCTCACCCTATAACTAACCCTAACCCTCACCCTCACCCTAGCCCTCACCCTAACTCCAATCCTAACCCTCACCCTAACCCTAACCCTCACCCTAACCCTAATCCTAAACCTCACCCTAACCCTAAACCTAACCCTAACCCTCAACCTAACCCTAACCCTAAACCTCACCCTAAACCTAACCCTATAACTCACCCTAACACTAAACTTAAACTGAACCCTAATTCTCACCATAAAACTAACCCTAACCCTCACACAAACCCTAACTCACAACCTCACCCTCACCTTCAGTGTAACCCTAAGCCAAGCCCTAATCATAACCCTAACCCTCACACTCACCCTAACCCTTACCCTAATCCTAAGCCTAACCCTAACTCTAACCCTCACTCTCAGCTTCACCTTAACCCTAACTCTAAACCTATACCTCAACCTCCCCTAAACTTAACCCTAAACCTCACCCTAACCCTAAGCCTAAACCTCACTCTCACCCTAGCCCTCACCCTAACCCTAATCCTAACACTAACCCTCATCTTAACCCTCCCCATAACCCTAACCCTAACCCTCACCCTAAACGTAATCCTCACCCACACCATTACCCTCAGACTAACTCTAATCCTATCCCTAACCCTAACACTCACACTAACCCTAAACCTAAACCTCACTCTAACCCTAAAACTCTCACTCACCCTCACCCTCAGCCGAACTCTAAGCCTAATCCTTACTCAAACCCTAACCCTCACACTCACCCTAAGCCTAACCCTAACCATAACCCTAACCCTAACCCTAAACCTTACCCTAACACTAACCCTAACCCTCACCTTAAACCTCAGCCTCACCCTTACCCTAACTCTAAAACTAAACCTCACGCTCACCATAAGCCTTACCCTAATCCTAATCCTAACCTTAAGCCTAAGCATAACATTCACCCTAACCCTAAACTTCACCCTCACCTTCACCATCAGTCTAATCCTAAGCCTAAGCCTAACCCTAACACTAACCCACACACTCACCCTAACCTTTACCGTAATCCTAATCCTAATCCTAAGCCTAACCCTCACCCTCACCCTAACCCTCTCCCTCACCCTCACTCTCACCCTAACCTAACACTAACACTAACCCTAACCCTCACCCTCAGCCTCACCCTAACCCTAACTAAAACTAAACCTTAAGCCTAAGCATAACATTCACCCTAACCCTAAACTTCACCCTCACCTTCACCATCAGTCTAATCCTAAGCCTAAGCCTAACCCTAACACTAACCCTCACACTCACCCTAACCTTTATCGTAATCCTAATCCTAATCCTAAGCCTAACCCTCACCCTCACCCTAACCCGCTCCCTCACCCTCACTCTCACCCTAACCTTACACTAACACTAACCCTTACCCTCACCCTCAGCCTCACCCTAACCCTAACTAAAACTAAACCTTAACCTCACCCTAACCCAAACCCTAAACATAACCCTAAACCTCACCCTAACCCTAAACCTAAACCTCACCCTCACCCAAGCCCTTACCCTAACACTAATCCTATCCCTAATCCTCATCCTTACCCTCCCCCTAACCCTAAAGCTAACCCTCACTCTAACCCTAATTCTAACCCTAACCCTAACACTAAAATCCTCACTCTAACCCTAACCTTAACCCTCATCCTCACCCTCACCATAACTGTAACCCTAACCCTAACAATAACATTAACCCTAACCCTAATCCTAACACTCACACTCACTCTCACCTTAACCGGTACCATAACCCTAACAATAACATTAACCCTAATCCACATCCTAAACCTCACTGTCACCCTAACTCTAATCCTAAACCTAACCCTCACTTTAACCCTAACCATTACCCTTACTGTAACCCTAACCCTCATCCTAATCCTCACCCTAAACCTAACCCTAAACCTCACCCTAACCCTAAACCTAACCCTAACCCTCAACCTAACCCTAACCCTCAAGCAAAATGTAACCCTAACCCTAACCCTCACCCTAACCCTAAACTTAACCTGAACCCTAACTCTCACCCTAAACGTAACCCTAACCCTCACTCAAACACTAACCCTTACCCTCATCCTCACACTCAGTGTAACCCTAAGCCGAACACTAAACCTAACCCTAACCCTCACACTCACCCTATCCCATACCGTAATCCTAATCCTAACCCTAACTCTAAGCCTCACACTCAGCCTCACCTTAACCCTAACTCTAAACCTAAACCTCAACCTCACCCTAACCCTAACCCTAAACCTCACCCTATCCCTAACCCGAAACCTCACCCTCACCTAGCCCTCACCCTAACCCTAATCCTAACCCTAACCATCATCCTAAATCTCCCCATAACCCTAACGATAACGCTCACCCTAAACCGAACCCTCACCCACACCATCAGCCTCAGCCTAACCCTAATCCTATCCCTAACCCTAACCCTCACAATCAACCTAACCATAAACCTAAACCATACTCTAACCCTAACCCTCACCCTCATCCTCAGCCGAAGACTTAGCCTAATCCTAATCCTAACCTTAACCCTCTCACTCACCCTAACAATTACCCTAATCCTAATCCTAACCCTAACCCTAACCATCACCCTCAACCTAACCCTCAACTTAAGCCTAACACTAACATTAATCCTAACCCCAACCCTCGACCTAACCCTCCAACAAACCCTAAATATAACCCTTAACCTCACCCTCACCCTAACCCTAAACCTAACCCTAACCCTAAACCTCACCCTAACCCTAAACCTAACCCTCACCCTCACCGTCACCTTCACCATAACTCAAACGCTAACCCTAAAAATAACACTAATCCTAACCCTAAACCTAACCCTAATCCTAATCCTAACCCTCACCTTAATGTAACCCTCAACCTCACTATAACGCTAACCCTCATCCTAACCCTCACCCTAACCCTAAACCTAACCCTAAACCTTACCCTAACACTAAACCTAATCCTCACCCTAGCACTCACCCTAACCCTAATCTTAAACCTAATCCTCATCCTAACCCTCACCCTAACCCTAACGCTAAACCTCAACCTAACCCTAACCCTCACGCTCACCGTAACCCTAACCGTAACTTTCACCCTAACCCTAAACTTAACAGAACCCTAACTCTCACACTAACCCTATCACTTAACCTCACCCTAACCCTAACCCTCACCCTCAGCCTAACCATAAGCTGAACCCTAACCCTAACCCTAACCCTCACATTCACCCTAACCCTTACACTAATCCTAATCCTAACCCTAAGCATAACCCTCACCATCACCCTAAACCTCACCCTAACCCTAGCAATAACACTAACCTTAACCCTAACTCTCAACCTCAGCCTCACCCTTACCCTAACTCTAACCCTAAATCTCACCCTCACCCTAACCCTAACCCTAACCCTAAACCTCACAATAACCCTAACACTAAACCTCACCCTCACTCTAGGCCTCACCCTAACCCCAATCCTAACCCTCATCCTAAACCTCACCCTAACACTAACCCTAACACTCACCCTAACCCTAATCCTAACCCTATCCTTCACTCTACCCCTAACCCTCACCCTGACCGTAATCCTAACCCTCATCCTAACCCTCACCCTAACCCTAACCCTAAACCTTACCCTAACACTAACCCTAACCCTCACCTTCAACCTCAGCCTCCCCCTTAACTTAATTCTAAAACTAAACCTCACGCTCACCATAACCCTTACCCTAATCCTAATCCTAACCCTAAGCCTAACCCTAACACTCACCCTAACCCCAAACTACAACCTCACCTTCACCCTCAGTCTAATCCTAAGCCTAAGCCTAACCCTAACCCTAACCCTCACACTCACCCTAACCTTTACCATAATCCTAATCCTAACCCTAAGCCTAAAACTCAACCTCACCCTAAACCTCACCCTCACCCTAACCCTAACACTAACCTTAACCCTAACCCTCACCCACAGCCTCATGCTAAAACTAACTCTAACACTAAACCTTACTCTCACCGTAACCCAAACCCTAAACGTAACCCTAAACCTCACCCTAACCCTAACATTAAAAACCTCACCCTAACCCTAACCCTAACCCTCATCCTCACCCTCACCGTAACCGTAACCCTAACCTTAACAATAACATTAACCCTAACCCTAACCCTCACCCTCACCATAACCGTAACCCTAACTAAAACAATAACACTAACACTAACCCTAATCCTAACCCTACTCTTCACCCTAACACTCATCTTAAACTTAACCCTAACCCTAACCCTCACCCTCACGCTAGCCCTCACCCTAACCCTAATTCTAACCCTAACCCTCATTCTCAATCTAAACCTCACACTATCCCTAAACCTAATCCTCAATCTAACCCTAACCCTAACCCTTACCCTAACACTCACCCTAGCCCTAAGCCTAAGCCTTACCATAACCCTCACCCTCAGTCTCACCCTCACCTTTGCTCTTACCGTCACTCTCATCCTAACCCTCACCCTAAACCGAACCCTCATCCTAACCCTCACCCTAACCCTAACCCTATCCATCACCATAACCTTAAGCCCCACCCTCAGCATCACCCTAATCCTAACCATATGCCTAAGCCTAACCCTAACCCTAACCCTCACCCTAAACCTAGCCCTCACCATCACAGTAACCCTAACCCTAACCCTAAGCCTCACCCTAAACCTAAACCTAACGTTAACCCTCACCCTAACACTCCCCCTAATCCTTAACCCCACCCTAAACCTAAGCCTAACCTTCACACTAAACCTAATCCTCACCCTAAATGTAACCATACCCCTCAGCCTAACCCTAAACCTAAGCCAAACCCTCAACCTAAGCCTAACCTTAACCCTAACCCTAAACCTCATACTAACCCTAACACTCACCCTCAACCTCACCCTCACCCTCACCCTAACCCTAACCCTCACACTAACCCTCACCCTCACATTAACCCTAACCCTAACCCACACCCTCACCCTCACGCTAATCCTAACCCTAACACTATACCTAAACCTAACGGTAACCCTCACCCTCACCCTAAACCTAACCCTAACACTAACCCTAACCCTAACAATAACCCTGACCCTAACTCTAATCCTAACACAAACCCACACCTTAACCCTAACCCTAACCCTAAACCTCACCCTAAACCTAACCCTCACCCTCACTGTAACACTAACCCTAACCGTAACCCTCACCCTCACCCTAACCCTAACCCTAATCCTAATCCTAAAACTCACCCTCACCTTAACCCTTACTCTAAACCAAACCCTCACCATAACCCTAACCCTCACCCTCAGCGTAAACCTAACCCTAACCCTAAACCTAACTCTCAACCTAACCATAACCCTAACCTTAATCCTAAACTCCACCCTAACCCTAACCCTCACCCTTACCCTAAACCTCATCCTAACCCTCACCCTCACCTTAACACTAACCAAAACCCTTACGCTCAACCTAACCCTCACCTTAACCCTAACCCTAACCCTCATTCTAACCGTCACACTAACCCTAACCCTCACCTTAACCCTAACCCTACCACTCACCATAAACTTCATCTTAACACTAACCCTAACCCTAACCCTAAACCTCACCCTAACCCTAACCATAACCCTAACGTTCACCCTCACCCTAAACTGAACTGTAACCCTCACTCTAACCCTAACAATAACCCTAAACCTAATCTTAAACCTCAACCTCACCCTAAGCCTAACCCTAAACCAAACCCTCACCCTCACCGTAACGCTCAGCCTCATCCTCAACCTCACCTTCACCCTAACCCTGACCCTCACCCTAGCCCTCACCCTCACCCTAACCCTAACCCTAACCCTAAACCTCACCCGCACCCTCACTCTCACCCTCAGCCTAAACCTAACCCTATCTCTCGTCATAACCCTAAACTTCACCTTCACCCGAACCCTCACCATAACCCTTACCCGCAACCTCAACCTAACCTTAACCGTAAACCTCACACTAAACCTAACCCTCACCCTAAACCTAACGCTAACCCTCATCATAACCCTAAAGTTCACCCTCAACCTAGCCCTCACCCTAACCCAAAGCCTCACCCTAAACCTCACCCTCACACCACCCTCAAACTAAACCTAACCCTTACCCTCACCCTAACCCTAGCCCTCACCCTAACCGTTAATAACCCTCACCCTAGCCCTCACCCTAACCCTAAACCTAACGCTCACCCTCACCCTCATCCTCACCCTCAGTGTAACATTAACCCTATCCCTATTCCTAAACCTAAACCTCACCCTCACCCTAACCATCACCCTAATTCTTTCCCTCACTCTAATCCTAACCCTAACCCTAACCTTTACTCTCACACTAAACCTAAACCTCACCCTAACCGTAACCCTACCCCTTACCCTAACCCTCACCTTCACCCTAAACTTAACCCTCACTCTAAACTTCACCCTAAACCTCACAGTCACCCTAACTCTGACCCTAACCCTAATACTAACCCTAAGTCTCACTCTAAACCTAACCCTCCCCCTCCCCCTAACCCTCACCCTAAACCTCACCCTAATCTTAACCTTAACCTTCAGCCTAACCCAAAACCTAACCCTCACCCTAACCCTAATCCTAACCTCCACTCTAACCCTAACATTCACCCTAACCCTAAACCTAACCTTAAACCTCACACTCACCCTCACCCTCTCCTTAACCATAAGCCTAACCCTAACCCTCACCCTCAACCTGACCTTAACACTAAACCAAACCCTAACCCTCACTCAAACAGTAACCATAAACTTCACCCTCACCCTAACCCTAACCCTTACTTTATCCTCACCCTAACCCTAACCCACACATTAACCCTAATACTAACCATAACCGTAACACTACCAGTAACCCTAAACCTCACCCTAATTTTAACCCTAACCCTAACCCTCACCCTAAACCTCACCCTCATACCACCCTCAAACTCACCCTAACCCTAACCCTAACTCTAACCTTAACCCTCACCCTAACCCTATACCTCACCCTAACCCTAACCCTCATCCTCGCCCTCACCCTAACCCTAACCCTAAAACTCAACCTCACCCTCACCCTCACCATCACCCTCAGCGTAACACTAACGATAACCCAAATCCTAACACTAAACCTCACCCTCACCCTAACCATCACCCTAATTCTTACCTTCACACTAATCCTAAACCTAACCCTAAACCTAACACTCACACTAAACCTAACCCTCACCATAACCTTCACCCTAACCCTAATGCTAACTCTAACACTCACCCTAACCCTCACACTGTCACTCACCCACATGATAAACCTAAACCTAACCCTAAACCTCACCCTCACCATAACCCTCACCCTAACCTTAACACTAACTCTAACACTAATCCTAACCATAACACTCACCCTAACGCTAACCCTTACCCTAACCCTAATCATAACCCTCACCGAAATCCTCAAACTAACCCTAACCCTAACCCTAACCCAAAACCCTCATCCTTACCCTAACCCTAACTCTAACACTAATCCTAACCCTCACCCTAACCCTAACCCTAACCCTAACCCTCCCCCTAACCTTAACACTACCACTCATCCTAAACCTCATCCTAACCCTAACCCTAAACCTAACCCTAATCCTAAACCTCACCATAACCTTAACCCTCACCCTCAATATAACCATAACCATAAACATAAACATAATTCTAAAAATAACCCTAACCCTAAACTTTATCCTAACCCTCACCCTCACCTTAACCCTAACCTAACCATAACCCTCACCCTAAACCTAACCCTCACCCTCACCGTAAACCTAAACCTAACTGTAACATTTACCCTCACCCTAACACTAACCATAACCCTAAACCTCACACTCACTCTAACCCTCACCCTAAAACTTACCCTCACCCTAACCCTCATCCTAACCCTCACCCTATCTCTAACCGTAACCCTCAAACTAACCCTTACCCTCACCCTAACCTTAACCCTACCACTTACCCTAAACCTCATGCTAACCCTAACCCTAAAACTAACCCTAATCCTAAACCTCACGCTAACCATAACCCTCACCGTCAACGTAATCATAAACCTAAACCTAAACCTAAAAATAACCCTAACCCTAAACTTTATACTAACCCTCACCCTCACCCTCACCCTAACCCTAACCCTCACCCGAAACCTATCCTTCACCCTCACCGTAAACCTATACAAAACCCTAACACTTACCCTCACCCTAACACTAACCCTAACCTTAAACCTCACACTCACTCTAACCCTCACCCTAAACCTAACCCTAACCCTCAACCTTATCTTACCCTCACCCTAACCCTAACCCTTACCCTCACCCTAACCCTCAATCTCACCCTCACCCTAATCTTAAACCTCACCCTAAACCTCACCCTCATCATAACCTTCACTCTTACTGTAACCCTCAAACTCACCCTAACCCTCACCCTTACCCTTATTCTTACCCTCACCCTAATGCTCACCCTAACCCTAACCCTCACCCTAACCTAACCCTATCCCTCACCCTAGTTCTCAAGGTAAACCTAATGCTAACCCTTACCCTCAACCTAACCCTAACCCTAACCCTTAACCTCACCTAACCCTAACTCACACCCCAACACTTACCCTCACCCTAACCCTCACCCTAACGCTAACCCTAACGCTAAACCTCACCTCACCAGCAACCTCACTGTAATCGTAACCCTAACCCTAACAATAACACTAACCCTAACCCTAAAACTAATCCCTAACCCACACTCTCACCCTCAACTTCATCCTAAATCTAACCCTAAACCACTCCATAACCTAACCCTAACCTCACACTCACCCTAACCCTCACCCTAAAACTTACCCTCACCCTAACCCTCACCTTAACACTAAACCTAAACCTAACCCTCACCTTAAACCTCCCCCTAACCCTAACCCTAACGGTAACCCTTAATCTAACCCTGAACCTCACCCTAACCCTAACCCTACCCCTCATCCTAACCATCATCCTAACACTAACACTAAACCCTCACCCTAACCCTAAACCTAACCCTAAACCTCACCTGCACCCTAACAGTCACGCTCACCCTCACCCTCACCCTTACTCTAAACCTCACCCTAAACATCAAACTATCCCTAACCCTCACACTAACCCTAAGCCTAACACTCGTCCTAACCCTAAGCCTCACCCTAATCTAACCCTCAGCCTATCCCTAACCCTAACCCTAACGCTAACACTCACCCTAACCCTAACACTCACACTTACCCTCAGCTTTAACCTAAGCCTAAAAATAACCCTAACCCTAACCCTCACAATCACCCTCACCCTAAGCCTAACCCTAACTCTAAACCTAACCCTCACGCTCACCTTCACCCTCACCACCCTAACCCAAACCCTCAACCGAAACCTCACCCTCAACCTCACCCTAACCCTCACCCTCAACCTAAACATCACCCTAAACCTAAACCTCACTCTATCCCTTAGCCTAACCCTACCGTAACACTAACCCTCAACTTAACCCTCAACCTCAGGCTCACCTTAACCCTAATCCTAACCCTAACCCTCATCCTCAGCCTCAAACTAAACCTATCCCTAACCCTAACCCTCACCCTAACCGTAACCTCCAACCTAACCCTAACCTTCACCATAACCCTAACGCTAACCCTAACCCTAACCCTAAACCTCAGCCTCACCCTCACCCTCAGCCTAAGACTAACCTTATCCGTAACCCTCACACACAACCTTACCCTAAAACTTACCCTAAGCCTCACCCTCACCCTCAACCCCATCCTAACCCTAACCCAAACACTCAACCCAACCTTCACCTTCACCCTCACCCTAAACCTCACCCTCACCCTAAACATCACCCTAACCCTAACCCTCACCCTAACCCTCACCCTAAACCTAACACTCACATTAACCCTAACCTTCAACCTAACCCTAACCCTCAACCTAACCCTTACCCTCACCCTAACACTAAGCCTAACCCTAACTTGAACCCTCACAGTAACCCTAAAACTCATCTTAACGCTAACCCTCACAGTAACCCTAACTCTCACCCTAAACCTAACCCTACCCCTCACCCTACCCCTCATTGTAACTCTAATCCCAACCCTAACACTCACACTCACCGTCACCCTAACACTCACACTAACCCTAACCATCACCCAAACCCTAACCCTCACACTCTCCAGAACCCTCATCCTCACTCTAACACTCACCCTCACCCCAACCCTCACCCTTAGCTAATCCTCACCCTAAACCTAACCCTCACACTAACCCTAAACTTAACTTTAACCCTACTCCTCACCCTACCCCTCTCCCTAACTCTAACCGTAACCCTAACACTAAACCTCACCCTAATCCTAACCCTTACCCTCACCCTCAACCTAAACCTTACCCTTACCTTAAATCTCACCCTAACCCTAACCCTCATTCTACACATCACCCTAACCATAACCCTCACTCTAACCCTAACCCTATCACTCACACGAAACCTGACACTCACCCTAACCCTCAACCTAACCCTAACCTCCAACCTAACATTAACCCTCACCCTAACCCTAACGCTAACCCTCACCCTACCCTAACCCTCACCCTAACCTTTATCCTCACTCTAAACCTATCCCTCACAGTAACCCTAATCCACACCCTAACCCTAACTCTACCCCTCACCCTAACACTCACTCTAACCCTAACCCCAACCCTCACCCTCACCCTCACCGTCACCCTAACACTCAGCCTAATCCTCAACCTTATCCTCACCCTAACTCTAACCCTAAGCCTAACCCTCACCCTAACCCTCATCCTAAACCTTAACCTCACCCTCGCCCTAAACCTAAACCTCACCCTAAACCTAAACCTAACCCTAAACATCACCCTAGCCCTCACCCTAACCCTAATTCTAACCCTAACCCTCACCCTAATCCTAAACCTAGCCCTAACCCTTACTCTATCTCTAACCCTCACCCTCACCCTAGCCCTCACCCTAATCCTAATAGTAACCCTCACCCTCACCCTAACCCTAACCCTCATCCTCACATTAACCCTAACCCTAATAATCAGTCTAACCCTCACCCTAACTCTAACCCGAACCCTTACCCTAACCCTCACCCTAACACTAAAACTCACGCTTATATTAAACCTCACCCTCAGCCTAACCCTCACCTTTACCCTTACCATCACCCTCACCCTAACACTCACCCTATCCCTAACCCGCACCCTAGCCCTCACCCTAAACCTAACCCTAACCCTCACCCTCACCTTCACCCTCACCCGCAGCCTAACACTAACCCTATCACTATTCCTAACCCTAAACCTCACCCTCACCCTAACCATCACCCTAATTCTTACCCTCACACTAATCCTAACCCTAACCCTAAATCTAACTCTCACACTAAACCTAACCCTCACCATAACCTTAACCCTACCCCTTATCCTAACACTCACCTTAACCCTAACCCTAAACCTCACCCCAACCCTCAGCCTAAACCTCCCCGTCAACCTAAAGCTGACTCTAACCCTAATAATAATCCTAAACCTCACCAGAACTCTAACCTTCACCCTCACCCTAACCCTCACCCTAATCCTAAGCCTAAACCTCAGCCTAAACCTCAGCCTAACCCTCACCCTAACCCTAAGGATAACACTAATCCTAACACACACCCTAACCCGAACCCTCACCCTAACCCTAAACCTCACCCTAATCCTCACCCTAACCCTCACTCTCACCTGCATCCTCACCCTCACCCTCACCCTAGCCCTAATGCTAATTCTAACCCTCACCCTAACCCTCATGCTATCACTTACCCACACCACAAACCTATCCCTAACCTTAAAACTCACCCTCACCCTAAACCTCACCCTAACCCTAAACCTAATCCTAAACCTCACCCTAATACTTACCCTCACCCTAACACTAACCCTCATACTAACCCTAAGACTTACTATAACCCTAAACCTCACCCTCACCATAACCCTAACCCTAACCCTAACCCTAACACTCACCCTAACCCTAAACCTAACACTAACCCTAACACTAACCATCACCCTAACCCTAACTCTAAACCTAAACCTCAACCTCAACCTAACCCTAACCCTAACCCTAAACCTCACCCTAAACCTAACCCTAAACCTCACCTTCATCCTAACCCTCACCCTAACCCTAATCCTAAACATCACCCTAACCCTAATCCTCAAGCTCAACCTCACCCTCAGCATAACCCTAACCTTAAACCTAAACCTAACCCTAACCCACACAATCACCCTCACCCTAACCTTAACCCTAAGCATAAACTATCCCTAACACTAACCCTCACCCTAACACTTCCCCTCACCCTAACACTAACCCTAACTCTAACATTAACCCTCACACTAACCCTAACTCTCACCTTAACCCTAAACCTCACCCTAACCCTAAAGCTAAACTTCATCCTCACCCTAGCCCTCACTGTAACCTTAATTCTAAACCTAACCCTCAACCTAATCATAACCCTCATCCTCACCCCAAACCTCACACTAACCCTAACCTAATCCTCAATCTAACCCTCACCCTATCCATAACTCTTAAGCTAACCCTCACCCTAACCCTATCCCTCACCCTTAACTCTCATCCTCAGCCTAACCCTCAATTTTATCCTTACAATCTCCCTCACACTAACCCTCACCCATACCCTAACCCAAACCATAGCCCTCACCCAACCCTAAACAAAACTCTCACCCTCACCCTCACCCTCAGCATAACATCAACCCTATCACTATTCCTAACCCTAAACCTCACCCACACCCTAATTCTTAACCTCACATTAATCCTAACCCTAAACCTATCCATAACCCTACCCCTTATCGTAACCCTCACATTAACCCTAACTCTAACCCTCACCCTAAACCTCACTGTCACCCTAAACCTAACCCTAACCCTAATAATAACCGTAACCCTCACCCTAATACTAACCCTCAACCTCACCCTAACCCTCAACCTAACTCTCACACTAATCTTAATCCTAACCCTCAGCATAACCCTCAAACTAACCCTAAGCATAACCCAAACCCTAACCCTAAATCTAAACCTCACCCTAAACCAAACCCTAACCCTAACCCTCACACGCAGCCTAACCCTCACACTAACCCTTAACCTCATACTCACCCTAAACCTCACACTTAATCGAACCCTCACCATAACTCTAACCCTAACCGTCACCCTCACCGTCACCCTCACGCTAACCCTAACCCTAACACTCACCCTAACCCTAAAACTCACTCTAATCCTCAACTTAAACCAAACTCTCACCCTCACCCTCACCCAAACACTAAACTTAACCCTCACCCTAACCCTAATGCTAACTCTAACACTCACCCTAACCCTCATGCTATCACCCACACCAAAACCTAACCCGAACCTGAACCCTCAACCTCACCCTAAACCTCACCCTAACCCTAAACCTAATCATAACCCTAACCCCCACCCTCAACCTAACCCTCACCATAACCCTTACCCTCACCCTCACCCTCACCCTAACCATAAACCTCACACTAAACCTAACCCTCACCCTAAACCTAACCCTACACCTCACCCTAACCCTCACCCTAAACTTAACCCTAACCCTAACCCTCACCCTCATGCTAGCCCTCACCCTAACCCTAATTCTAACCCTAACCCTCATCCTCACACTAACCCTAACCCTAATCCTCAATCTAACCCTAACCTTAACACTTACCCTAACCCTCACCCTAACACTAACCCTCACCCTTACTGTAACCCTCACGTTCAGCCTAACCCTCAACTTTACTCTTACCATCACGCTCATACTAACCCTCACCCTAACACGAACCCTCATCCTAAACCTCCCCCTAACAATAAAAATATAAATCACCATAACCCTAACCCTCAACCTCAGCATCACCCTCAGCCTAAACCTATGCCTAAACCTAACACTAACCCTAACCCTCACCCTCACCCTAGCCCTCACCCTAACCCTAATCCTATCCCTAACCCTCATGCTAACCCTCACACTAACCCTAAGGATAAACATCACAAAAAGCCTAATACTCATATCCACCCTCACCCTCAGCCTAACCCTAAGCCTAAGCCTAATCCTAACCCTAAACCTCACACTCACCCTCACCCTAACCTAATCCCAAACCTAACCCTAAACCTCAACCTAACCCTCACCCTATACCTAATGCTAACCCTAACACTAACCCTAACCCTGACCCTCACCCTAACCCTCCCCCTCAACCTAAATCTAACCCTAAACCTCACCCTGACCCTATCCCTAATCCTAACCCTAATCCTCAACCTCACCCTAACCCTAAAATTAACCCTCACCCTCACCCTCACCCTCACCCAAACCGAAAGTCAAACCCTAACCCTAACATTAACACTAATCCTAACCCTAAAACTAACCCTAACCCTAACCCTAACCTTCACCCTCAGCCTCACCCTCACTGGAAATGTAACAGTAACCATAACACTTACAACAACCCTAACCGTAATCCTAACCATCACCCACTCCCTAATCCTAATCCTAACCCTAACCGTCACGCTAACATTAACCCTCACCCTCACTGAAACCCTAACCCTCATCTTAACTCTCACCCTAACCCTAAGCCCAACCCTCACCCTAACCCTTAACCTCATCTTAGTCCTAACACTAAGCCTAACCTAAATCTCACCCTAATCCTCACCCTCAGCCTAATCCTAACCCAAACCCCAACCCTCAACCTAACCCTCACCCTAACCCTAACCATAACCCTAAACCTCACATTAACCCTAACACTCACCCTAACAATAACCCAAACCCTCACCCTAACCCTGATGCTAACTCTAACCCTCACCGTTACCAGAACCCTAAACCTAACCATAAACCTCAACTTAAGGCTAACTCTAACCCTAAACCTAACCCTAACCCTCACCCTAACCCTAACCCTCACCTTCACCATCACCCTCAGCTTAATTCTAAGCCTAAACTTAGCACTAACCCTAACCCTCACACTCACCCTCACCTTAACCCTAATCCTAAACTTACCCTATCAGTACACCTAACCCTCAACCTAACCCTCACCCTAAGCCTAACCCTAACACTAACCCTAACCCTAACACTCACCCTAACCCTCACCCTAACCCTAAATCTAACCCTAAACCTCAACTTCACCCTAACCCTAAATCTAACCCTAACCCTAACCCTAAATCTCACCCTAACCCTAACCCTAAACCTCACCCTCACCCTCAACCTCACCATAAATATAAACCTAACCCTAACCCTAACAATAACCCTAACCCTAACCCTAAACCTCACCCTAACCATAACCCTCACCCTAACGCTAAACCTCACCCTAACATTTACCCTCACCCTAACACTAACCCTCACACTAAACCTAACCCTCACCATAAACATAAACATCACCCTAACCCTAACCCTAACCCTAACCCTCACCCTAACCCTAATTCTAACATTAACCCTCACCCTAACCCTAACCCTAATCCTCAATCTAACCCTAACCCTAAACCTTACACTAACCCTCAACCTAAACCTAACCCTCACCCTTACTGTAACCCTCAGGCTCATACTAACGCTCACCCTAACACGAACCCTCATCCTAACCCTCACCCTAAACCTAACCATATCCATCACCATAACACTAACCCTCACCTTCACCATCACCCTCAGCCTAAACCTATGCCTAAGCCTAAGCCTAACCCTAACACTCACTGTCACCCTAGCCCTCACCCAAACCCTAATCCTACTGCTAAACCTCATCCTAACCCTCCCCCTAAACCTAATGCTAACCATCACCCTAAGCCTAACACTCACCCCCACCCTCACACTCACCCTAACCCTAAGCCTAACACTCACCCTAACCCTAACCCTCACCCTCATGTAACACTCATCCTATCCCTAACCTTAACCCTAATGCTCACAGTCACCCTAAACCTAACCCTGAAACTCACCTCAACCTCAGCTTAAACCTAAGCCTAACCATAACCCTAACCATAAAACTCACAATCACCCTCACCCTAAGCCTAACCCTAACCCTAAACCTACCCTCACCCTCACCTTCACCCTCACCTTAACCCTAACCCAAACCCTCAACCTAAACCTCACCCTCAATCTCACCCTAACCCTCACCCTCAAACTAAACATCACCCTAAACCTAACGCTCAACTTAACCCTTAGCCTAACCCTCACCCTAACCCTAAACCTCACACTCACCCTCACCCTCAGGCTCACCCTGTCCCTAATCCTAACCCTAACCCTCACCCTCATCCTCAACCTAAACCTATCCCTAACCCTAACCCTCACCCTAACCGTAACCTCTAACCTAACCCTAAGCCTCAACATAACCCTAACACTAACCCTAATCCTAACACTAACCCTAACCCTCACCCTCACCCTTAGCCTAAGCCTAAGCCTATCCCTAACCCTCACACTTAGCCTTACCCTAAAACTAACCCTAAGCCTCACCCTCACCCTCAACCTCTACCTAAACCTAACCCAAACACTCATCCGAACCTTCACACTCACACTCACACTAACCCTCAACCTCACCCTAAACATCACCCTAACCCTAACCCTCACCCTAACCCTAACCCTCACATTAAACCTAACCCTCACTCTAACCCTAACCCTCAACCTAACCCTTACCCTCACCCTAACACTAAGCCTAATCCTAACTGGAACCCTCACAGTAACCCTAAACCTCACCCTAACTCTAACCCTCACAGTAAACGTAACACTCACCCTAACCCTAACCCTACACCTCACCCTACCCCTCATTCTGACCCTAACCCCAACCCTAACCCTCACCCTCACCGTCACCCTAACACTCACCCTAACCCTAACCCTCACCCAAACCCTAACTCTCACACTCTCAAGAACACTCATCCTAACTCAAACACTCACCCTCAAAATAAACATAACCCTAAGCCTAACCCTCACCCTAACCGTATCCCTAACCCTCACACTAAGAGTAACCCTAAACCTCACCCTCACTCCAACCCTCACGCTTACCTTCTCTTCACCCTAACCCTAACCCTCACACTAACCCTAACCTTAACTCTTTCCCTACCCCTCACCATACCTCTAAACCTCACCCTTACCATAAACCTAACCCTTACCCTCACCCTCACCCTAACACTCACTGTAGCATTAACCCTCACCCTAAGCCTCACCCTCATTCTACACATGACCCTAAACATAACCCTCACCCTAACCCTAAACCTATCACTTAACTTAACCCTAACACTCACCCTAACCCTCACCCTAACCCTAACTTCCAACCTAACACTAAACCTAACCCTAACACTAAACCTCACACTAACCCTAACCATCACCCTAACCCTAAACCACACCCTAACACTAACAATAACCCTCACCCTCAACCTCGCCCTCACCCTAACCCTAACCCTCATCCTCACCCTAAACCTCACACTAACCCTAACATTAATACTCAATCTAACCCTCACCCTCACCATAACACTTTACCTAACCCTCACCATAACCCTAACCCTCACCCTTACCGTAACCCTCACCTTCGGCCTAACGCTCACCTTTAAACTTACCGTCACCCCCACCATAAACCTTTCTCTAAACCTAACCCTCACACTAACCCCCAACCTAAACATAACTCTACCCCTAAACCTCATCCTCACACTAACCCTAACTCTAAACATAACCCTAACACTAAACGTCACCCTAACCCTAACCCCCACACTCACCCTCACAGTAACGGTAAGCCTAACCCTAACCCTAACAATAACACCTCACCCTAACCCTTAACCTCATCCTCACCCGAAACCTCAAAATTAACTGAACCCTCACCGTAACTCTAACCCTAATCGTCACCCTCACCGCTACCCTCACACTAACCCTAACCCTAACCCTCACCGTAACCCTAAACCACACCCTAATCCTGACCTTAAACCTCACTCTCACCTGCAACCTCACCCTAAACCTAAACCTAACCCTCACCCTAACCCTAATGCTAAATGTAACACTCACCCTAACCCTCAGGCTATCACTTACCGACACCATAAACCTAACCCTAACCTTAACCCTAAACCTCATCCTAAACTTCACCCTAACCCTAAACCTAATCCTAACGCTCAACCTCACCCTAAACCTCACCCTCACCCTAACCCTCACAATAACCCTTACCCTCACCCTCACCCTCACCCTAACCGTAACCCTCACCCTAAACCTAACCCTCACCCTAAACCTAACCCTACCCCTCACCCTAACCCTCAAACTAAACTTAACCCTAACCCTAACCCTCAGCCTCATGCTAGCCCTCACCCTAACCCTAATTCTAACCCTAAACCTCACCCTAACCCTCATCGTCACCCTAAACCTCACACTACCCCTAAACCTAATCCTCAATCTAACCCTAACCCTAACCCTTACACTAACCCTCAACCTAAACCTAACCCTCACCCTTACTGTAACCCTCAGGCTCATACTAACCCTCACCCTAACACGAACCCTCATCCTAACCCTCACCCTAAACCTAACCATATCTATCACCATAACACTAACCTTCACCCTCACCATCACCCTCAGCCTAAACCTATGCCTAAGCCTAACCCTAACCCTAACCCTAACCCTCACATTAACCCTAACCCTCAGTCTAACCCTAACCCTCAACCTAACACTTACCCTCACCCTAACACTAAGCCTAATCCTAACTTGAACACTAACAGTAACCCTAAACCTCACCCTAACCCTAACCCTCACAGTAAACCTAACTCTCACCCTAACCCTAACCCAAACCTCACCCTACTTCTCACTCTAACCCTAATTCCAACCCTAACCCTCACCCTCACCATCACCCTAACACTCACCCTAACCCTAACCTTCACCCAAACCCTAACTCTCACACTCTCAAAAACACTCATCCTAACTCAAACACTCACCCTCAAAATAAACATAACCCTAAGCCTAAACCTCACCCTAACAGTAACCGTAAACCTCACCCTCACTCCAACCCTCACGCTTACCTTATCCTTACCCTAACCCTAACCCTCACACTAACCGTAACCTTAACTCTTTCCCTACCCCTCACCCTACCCCTCACCCTAACTCTAACCCTAACCCTCACCATAAACCTAACCCTTACCCTCACCGTCACCCTAACCCTCACCGTAATATTAACCCTTACCCTAACACTAACCCGCATCCATACCTTAACCTTCATTGTCACCCTCACCATAACCCTCAACCTCATTCTACACATCACCCTAAACATAACCCTCACCCTAACCCTAACCCAATCACTTACCTTAACCCTAACACTCACCCTAACACTCACCCTAACCCTGACTTCCAACCTAACATTAAACCTGACCATAACCCTAATGCTAACCCTCACCCTAACCCTAAACCTCACCTGACCCTTACCCTCACTCAAACCCTAACCCTCACACTATCCCTAATCCTCACCCTAAACCTAACACTACCCCTCAACCTAACCTTCACTCTAACCCTAACCCCAACCCTAACCCTCACCCTCACCGTCACCCTAACACTCACCTTAACCCTCAACCTTACCCTCACCCTAACCCTAACCCTAACCCTAACCCTCACCCTAAACCTTAAACTCACCCTCACCCTAACCTTAAACCCTACCCTAACCCTAACCCTAAACCTAAACCTCACCCTAGCCCTCACCCTAACCCTAATTCTAACCCTAATCCTCAACCTAACCCTAAACCTCATCCTCACCCTAAACCTCATATTAACCCTAAACCTAATCCTCAATCTAACCCTCACCCTAACCCTAACCCTACCCCTTATCCTAACCCTCACCTTAACCCTAACCCTAACCCTCACCCCAACCCTCTCCCTAAACCTCACCGTCACCCTAAACCTGTCCCTAACCCTAATAATAACACCAACCCTCACCAGAACCCTAACCTTCACCCTCACTCTAACCCTCACCCTAACCCTCACACTAATCCTAAGCCTCACCCTCAGCCTAACCCTCAACCTAACCCTAAGGATAACCCTAACGCTAACCATCACCCTAACACTCACCCTAACACTAACCCTCACCATAACCCTAAAACTCACTCTAATCCTAACCCTAAACCTCATCCTAACCCTCACCCTCACCCTACCCCTCAACCTAACCCTTATCCTAACCTTCACCCTAATCCTAACCATCACCCTTATGGGAACACTCACCCTCAGCCTAACCCTCATATTTACTCTTACCGTCACGCTCATCATAACACTCACCCTAACCCTAACCCTATCCATCACCCAAACATTAACCCTCACCCTTACCCTAACCATCAGCCTAACCCTAAGCCTAAGCCTAAGCCTAACCCTAACCCTCACCCTCACCCTAGACCTAACCCTAAAACTAATCCTAACTCTAACCCTCATCTTAACCCTCACCCTAACCCTAACCCTATCCACCACCCAAAACCTATTTCTCACCTCCAACCTCACCCTCAGCCTAACCCTAAGCCTAAGCCTAACCCTAACCCTAACCCTCATACTCACCCTAGCCCGCACCCTAACCCTAATCCAAACCATAAGCCTCATCCTAACCCTCATCCTAAATCTAACCCTAAACCTCAACCTAACGCTAACCCTAACCCTCAACCTAACCCTAACCCTCACCCTCACCGTAACCCTAACCCTAACACTCACCCTAAACCAAAACCTAACCCGAACCCTTAACCTCACCCTAAACCTAACCCTAAACATAACCCTCACCCTAGACCTCACCCTAACCCGAATCCTAACCCTATACCACATCCTAACCCTCACCCTAACCCTAACCCTAACCCTCACCTTAAACCTAACCCTCACCCGTCACACTCCTACTAACCCTCACCCTAACCCGAACCCACATCCTAACCCTCACCCTGACACTAACCCTATCCATCACCATAACCCTAATGTTCACCCTCACCATCACCCTCAGCCTAAACCTAACCGTAACCCTAAACCTCACCCTCACGCTAGCCCTTACCCTAACACTAACCTAACCATAAACCTCATCCTAACCCTCAACCTAACCCTAAGGCTCACCATCACCCTAAGCCTAAAACTCAAACTCACCCTCACACTCACCCTAACCCTAACCCTCAACCTCACCCTAAGCCTAAACCTAATCCAAACCCTAACCCTAAAACTAACCCTCACACTCACCCTCAACCTAACCTTAATCCTAATCCCACACCTAACCCTACCCCTCACCCTAACCCTAACCTTCACCCTAACCATAAAACTAATTCTGATCATAAACCTAACCCTCACCCTAACCCTAACCCTCACCCTCACGCTCAAGCTAACGTAACCTTAACTCTAACGCTAACCCTAAAACTCATCCTAATCCTCACCTTAACCCTCACTCTCACCCGCACCCTCACCCTAACCCTAAACCTAACCCTCACCCTAAACCTAATGCTAACTCTAACACTAACCCTAACCCTCATGCTATCACTTACCCACACCACAAACCTAACCCTAACTTTAACCCTCACCCTCACCCTAAACCTAAACCTAATCCTAACCCTCACCCTCACCCTAACACTAACCCTAACCCTCACCCTCACCCTAACCCTCTCCATAAACCTTAACCTCACCCTCACACTCACCCGAACCATAACCCTCAAACTAAACCTAACCCTCACCCTAAACCTAACCCTACCCCTCACCCTAAACCTCACTCTACACTTAACTTTAACCCTAACCCTCACCCTAACGCTAGAACTCACCCTAACCCTAATTCTAACCCTCAACCTCACCCCAACCCTCATCCTCACCCAAAACCTCACATTACCCCTAACCCTAATCCTCAATCTAACCCTAACCCTAACCCTTACCCTAACCCTCACCCTTACTGTAACCCTCACTTTTACTCTTACCGTCACACTCCTACTAACCCGAACCCACATCCTAACCCTCACCCTGACACTAACCCTATCCATCACCATAACCCTAATGTTCACCCTCACCATCACCCTCAGCCTAAACCTAACCGTAACCCTAAACCTCACCCTCACGCTAGCCCTTACCATAACACTAATCCTAACCAAAAACCTCATCCTAACCCTCAACCTAACCCTAAGGCTCACCATCACCCTAAGCCTAAAACTCAAACCCACCCTCACCCTCACCCTAACCCTAACCCTCAACCTCACCCTAAGCCTAAACCTAATCCAAACCCTAACCCTAACCCTAACCCTCACCCTAAACCTCCCCCTCAACCTAAGACTAACCCTAAACCTCCCCCTGACCCTATCCCTAATCCTAACCCTAACCCTAAACCTCACCCTATCCCTAACGCTAACCCTCATCCTCATCCCCACCCTCACCCAAACAATAAGTCTAAACCTAACCCTAACATTAACACTAATCCTAACCCTAAAACTAACCCTAAACCTAACCCTAACCTTCACCCTCACTGCAAATGTAACCCTAAAAATAACACTTACAATAACCCTAACCCTAATCTTAAACATCACCATCACCCTAACCATAATCCTAAACCTAACCCTCACCCTAACATTAACCCTCACCCTCACTGAAACCCTAAAGCTAATCTTAACCCTCACCCTAACCCTAAGACTAACCCTCACCCTAACCCTTAACCTAACCCTAATCCTAACACTAAGCCTAACCTAAACTGCACCCTAAACTTCATACTCACCCTAACCCTAAGCCAAACCCTAACCCTCAACCTAAACCTCAAACTAACCCTAACCCTAACCCTAAACCTCACATTAACACTAACACTCACCCTAAACCTAACCCTACCCCTCACCCTTACCCTAATGCTAACTCTAACCCTCACCATTACCAGAAACTTAACCCTAACCCTAACCCTAAACCTCACCTTAAGCCTAACTCTAACCCTAACCCTAACCGTAACCCGCACCCTAAACCTATCCCTCACCTGCAGGCTCACCCTCAGCCTAAATCTAAGCCTAAACCTAACACTAACCCTAGCCCTCACACTCACCCTCATCTAAACCCTAAACCTAATCCTAACCCTATCACTAACCCTAACCCTCACCCTAACCCTCACCCTAACCCTAACCCTAACACTAACCCTAACCCTCACCATAACCCTCATCCTAACCCTAACTGTAATCCTAAACCTCAACTTCAACTTAACCCTAAATCTAACCCTAACCGTAACCTTAAATCTCACACTAACCCTAACCCTAAACCTTATAATCACCCTAACCCTCACCGTAACCATAACCCTAACCCTAACCCTAACAATAAACCTAACCCTAACCCTAAACCTCACCCTAATGATAACCCTCACCCTAACCCTAAACCTCACCCTAACAATTACCCTCAACTTAACACTAAACCTCACACTAAACCCAAACCTCACCATAACCTTAAACTTCACCCTAACCCTAAACTTAACAGAACCCACACACTAACCTTAATTCTAACACTAACACTCATGCTAACACTAACCCTCATCCGCACCCTAACCCTCACCCTAACTCTAACCTTAACCCTAAACCTCACATTAACCCTAACCCTAACACTCACCCTCAGCCTAACCCTAAGCCTAACCCTAAACCTAACCCAACCCACACACTCACACTCACCCTAACCTGAAACCTAAACCTATCCCTAACCCTAAACCTCCCACAAAGTCGCACCCTAACCCTAACCCTAACCCTCAACCTAACCCTCACCCTAACCCAAACTCTAACCCTAAACCTCACCCTAACCCTAAACCTAACTCTAACCCTAACCCAAACCCTAAACCAAACCCTAACCATAACACTAACCCTAATCCTCACACCCACCCTCACACTCAGCCAAACCCTAAGCCTAAGCGTAACCCTAACCCTTACCCTCACAATCACCCTCACCCTAAGCCTAATCCTAACCCTAACCCTTACCCTAACCCTTAACCTCAACCTAACCCTCAACCTAACCTTAACCCTAACCCTAACCCTAACATTAACTCACGAACTAACCCTCCCCTAACCCTAAATCTAACCCTAAACCTAAACCTCATCCTCACTGTACCCCTTACCTTAATGCTCACCCTAAACCTAATCTTAACCTGAACCCCAACTCTCACCCTAACACTAAACCTAACCCTCACCCTAACCCTCACCTCCACCCTCACCCTCAGCCTCAGCCTAAGCCTAAGCCTAACCCTAATCCTAACCCTCACACTGACCCTAACACTAACCCTAATCCTAATCCTAAACCTAACCCTAATATTCACCCTCACCCTAACCCTCACCTTCACCCTAACCCCATCACTAACCCTAACCCTAACACACAACCTCAGCCTAACCTTAAGCCGAACTCTAACCCTAAATCTCACCCTCACCCTTACTCTAACCTTATCCCTAAACCGAAACCTAACCCTAACCCTAAACCTAAACCTAACCATCACCCTAGCCCCTCCCCCTAACCTTAATTCTAACCCTAACCCTCACACTAACCCTCCCCTAACCCTAACCTTAACCCTCACCCTAATCCTGAGCCTCACCCTCAACCTCACCCGCAGCCTAACCCTAAGCCTAACCCGAAAGCTAACGCTAACACACACACTCACCCTCACCCTAACCCTAATCCTAACCCTATCCCCAACCCTAACACTCCTCCTAACTCAAACCCTAACACTAACCCTAACCCTAAACCTCTACCTCACCCTCACCCTAACACTAAATCTAACCCAAAAGTCCACCCTCACCCTAAACCTAACTCTAACCCTAACCCAAACCCTAAACCTCACCCAATCCCTAACCTCACCCTCACCCTCACCCTCACCGTAAACCTAAACCTCACCCTAACAATATACTTAAACCTAATCCCAACCCTCACCCTAAACATAACCCTCACCCTAACCCAAACCCTCACTCTCACACTTACTTTCACTCTAACACTAACCCTAATCCTAACACTAAACCTAAACCTAAACCTCACACTCTCCCTAAACATAACATTGACCCTAAAACTAACCCTCACCCTAACCCTCCTCCTAACCCTATATCTAACCATAAACCTCACCCTCACACTCACACTAACCCTAACCCTCACCATAACCATAACCCTCACCCTAACCCTAACCCTCACCATAACACACTCACCCTAACACTAACCCTAACCCTAACACTCAACCTCACACTAACCCTAACCCTCACCCTAATCCTAAACCTCACCTAAACCATAAAACTAACCCTAACTCTCACACTCACTCTAGCCCTCACCCTAACCCTAATTCTAACCCTCACCCTCACCCTAACCCTAACCCTCATCCTTACCCTAAGCATCACATTAAGCCTAAACCTAATCCTCAATCTAACCCTCACTAAACATTAACCCTAACCCTAACCTAACCCTAACCCTTACACTACCCCTAAACCTAACCCTAACACTCACCCTTATCTTAACCCTCATCCTCAGCCTAAACCTCACCTTTACCCTTAACATCATCCACACCCTAACCATCACCCTAACCCTAAACCTCACCCTAACTGTAAACCTAAACATCACCCTAAACCTAACCCTCACCCTCAACCTCTCTCTCAGCCTAAGCCTAAGCCTAACCTAAGCCTTACCCTAACCCTCAACCTAACCCTCACCATAACCCTAACACTACCCCTCACGCTAAACATCACCCTAACACTAAGTCTAACCCTAAACCTCCCCTCAACCTAAACCTAACCTTATCCCTAAACCTCACCCTAATCCTCAACCTAACACTTACCCTCACCCTCACCCTCAACCTCAACGTAACTCTAACCCTAACCCTAACAATAACCCTAAAACTAACCCTAACCCTAACCATAACCATAACCCTCACCACAAACATAACCCTAACCATAACACTAACAATAAACCTAACCCCAAACCTAAACCAAATCCTCACCCCCACTGTCACCCTTAGCCTAACCCTAAGCCTAAGCCTAACCCTAACCCTAACCATAACCCTCACCCTTAGCCTCACCCTCACCGCAAACTGAACCCTAACCATAACACTAACAATAACCCAATCCCGAACCCTAACCCTAACCCTAATCCTCAACCCCACTGTCACCCTCAGACTAACCCTAAGCCTAACCCTAACCCTAAACCTAACACTAACCCTAAACCTAACGCAAATCCTCAGCCTCATATTCACCCTAACCCAAACCCTAAACTTAACCCTCACCCTAATCCTAAGCCTAGACCTAACACTAACCCTAACCCTCACACTCACCCTCACCCTAAACCTAATCCTAAACCTAACCCTATCACTAACCCTAACCCTTATCTTAACCCTCACCCTAGCCGTCAACTTAACCCTAAACCTGACCCGAAACCTCATCCTAAACCTCACCCTAATTCTAAACCTAACCCTCGCCCTAATCCTAACCCTAACCCTCACCCTCATGCTCAGCCTAAGCCTAAACCTATCCCTCACCCTAAAACTAACCCTAACACTAACTCTAACACTAAACCTAAACCTCACTCTAACCCTAACCCTAACTCTAACCCTAAACCTAAACGTAAACCTCATCCTAACCCTAACCCTAACCCTCACCCTCACCCTAGCCCTCACCCTAAACCTTACCCTCATCCTCACCCTAAACCTCACACTAACCCTAACACAAATCCTCAATCTAAACCTCACCCTCACCCAACCACTAACCCTAACCCTCACCCTAACCCTAACCCTCACCCTAACCGTAACCCTCACCCTCAGTCTAACCCTCACGTTTACCCTAACTGTCACCCCCAACCTAACCCTCACCCTAACCCTAACCCTCACCCTAAAATTTACCCCCACGCTAACACTAACCCCAACCCTATTTTTAACCCTCACACTAACCCTAACCCTCACCCTAATCCTAAACCTCACCCTAACCCTAACCCTAACCCTCACCCTGACCCTAGCCCTCACCCTAACACTAATTCTAACCCTCATCCTCACCCTAACCCTAACCCTCATACTCACCCTAAACCTCACACTAACCCTAACCCTAATCCTCAATCTAACCCTCACCCTAACCCTAACTCTCATCCTTACCCTAAACCTAAACCTAACCCTTACCCTCATCCTAATCGTAATCCTCACCCACAGCCTAAACCTCACATTTACCCTTACCATAAACCTCATCCTAATGCTAACCCTAAACATAAACCTAACCATCGCCCTAACCCTAACCCTCACCCTAAACTTCACACTCAGCCTATCCCTAAGCGTAAGCCTAAGCCTGAACCTCACCTTCACCCTCACCTTAAATCTAACCCTAACCCTAACAATAACACTAATCCTAAACCTAAACCTAACCCTAACCCCAAACCTACCTTAAACTTAAACCTCACCCTCAACCTAAACCTAATCCTAAACCTAACCCTAACCCTCACCCTTACCGTAACCCTAACCCTCATCCTAACCCTCACCCTAACCATAACCCTAACCCTAAACCTCACCCTAACACTAACCTTAACCCTCACCCTCACCATAGGCTTCACCCTAATCTTAATCCTAACACTAATCCTCATCCTAACCAATCACCCTAAACCTAAACCTAACCCTCACCCTAACCTTAACAATAGCCCTCAACCTTACCCTAACCAATACGTTCACCATAACCCCAACCCTAACCCTCAGCCTAACCCTAAACTTAACCCGAACCCTAACTCTCACCCTATCCCTAATCCTATCACTCAAACTAAACCAAATCCTCACCCTCACCCTCGCCCTCAGCAAAACACTAAGCCTAACCCTATCCCTAAACCTAACCCTCACACTCACCCTTATCCTAATCCTAACCCTAAGCTTAACCATCACCCTCACCCTAACCCTCACCCTATCCCTAACTCTAACACTAACCCTAACCCTAACCCTCACCCTCAGCCTCACCCTAACCCTAACTCTAACCCTAAAACCAACCATAAACCTAACAATAACCCTAACCTTCCCCCTAACCCTAAGTCTAACCATGAACCTCACACTCACCATAACCCTAATCATAACCCTAATCCTAAACCTAACCCTAACCCAAAACCGAACCCTAACACACACACTCACCCTCACCCTAACTCTAATCCTGACCCTAACCCTACCCCTGAACGTCCCCCTAACTCTCACACTAACACTAACCCTAACAGTAATCCTAACCCTTAAACTCAACCTAATCTTCACCCTAACCCTAACTCTCACCCTAACCCTAACTCTCACCCTCACCTTCACTGTAACCGTAACCCTAACCCTAACCCTAACAATAACCCTAACACAAACCCTCACCTTCCCCATAACAATTACGCTCACCCTAACAATTACCCTCACCCTAACACTAACCCTAAACCTAACTCTAACACTCACACTAACCCTAACCCTCACCCTAATCCTAAACCTCACCCTAACACTAAATCTAACCCTCACCCTCACTCTAACCCTAACCCTCATACTCACCCTAAACCTCACACTAACCCTAACCCTAATCCTCAATCTAACACTCACCCTAACCCTAACCCTCATCCTTACCCTAAACCTAAATCTAACCCTTACCCTCATCCTAAACTTAATCCTCACACACAGACTAAACCTCACATTTACCCTTACCAAAAACCTCATCCTAATGCTAACCCTAAACGTAAACCTAACCATCACCCTAACCCTAACCCTCACCCTCAACTTCACACTCAGCCTATCCCTAAGCGTAAGCCTAAGCCTGAACCTCACCGTCACCCTCACCTTAAATCTAACCCTAAGCCTAACAATAACACTAATCCTAAACCTAAACCTAACCCTAACCCCAAACCTAACCTAACCCTAACCCTCAACCTTACCTTAACCCTAAACCTCATCCTAACCCTCACCCTAACCATAACCCTAACCCTAAACCTCACCCTAACACTAACTCTAACCCTCACCCTCACAGAAGCCTTCACCCTAATCTTAATCCTAACCCTAATCCTCATCCTAACCATCACCCTAAACCAAACCCTAACCCTCACCCTAACCTTAACAATAGCCCTCAATCTTAGCCTAAACCTCACGTTCACCATAACCCCAACCCTATACCTCACCCTAACCCTAAACGTAACCCTCATCCTCATGCTCTCCCTAACTCTAACCCTAACCCTGACAATAACACTAATCCTAACCCTAAACCTAACCTTAACCCTAACCCTAACCCTAATCCTAACACTCACCCTCACCCTAACCCTAATCCTAACCCTCACACTAAACCTTACCCTCACCCTCATTGTAAACCTAACCTTCATCCAAAACCTCACCCTAACCCTAAACCTAACCCAAAACCAAACCCTAACACACACACTCACCCTCACCCTAACTCTAATCCAAACCCTAACCCTATAACCCTGAACGTCCCCCTAACTCTCACACTAACCCTAACCCTAACACTAACCCTAACACTAACCCTCAACCTAACCCTCACCCTAGCCCTAACTCAAACCCTAACCCTAAACCTCACCCTCACCTTCACTGTAACTGTAACCGTAACCGTAACCCTAACCCTAACATTAAACCTAACACAAACCCTAACCCTCACACTAACCATAAGCCTGACCCTAACCCTAAACCTCACCCTAACCCTAATCCTAATCCTAACCCTTACCCTCACCCTAGACCTCACCCTAATTCTAACCCAGACCGTCACCCTAACCCTAACCCTTACCAGAACCCTAAACCTAACCATAACCCTCAACTTTATCCTAACCCTCACCCTAAGCCTTAACCTAACCATTACCCTTAACAAAAACCTCACCCTAACCCTCACCCTAAACCTAAACCTCATTCTAACCGTCAACCTAAGCATCACCCTAAACCTAACCCTCAACCTCAAACACACACTCAGAATAAGCCTAAGCCAAATCCTCAGACTTACCCTAATCCTCACCCTAGCCCTCACCGTAACCCTAACCCTAACCCTAACCCACAAACTAACCCTCACCTTAACACTAACCGTAACCATCACCCTAGCCCTAATCCTCACCCCCAACCTCACCCTCAGCCTAACCCTAAGCCTAAGCCTAACCTATCACTAACCCTCACACTCACCCTCACCTTAACCCTAATCCTAACCCTAACCCTAACCCTAACCCTAAACATCAACCTCACCCTCACCCTAACCCTAACCCTAATCCTAACCCTAACCCTAAACCTCACCCTAACCTTCACACTCACCCTCAACTTCAACCTCACCGTAACTCTAAACCTAACACTAATCCTAAACCTAAACCTAAGCCTAACTTTAAACCTCAACATGAACCTCATCCTAACCTTAACCCTAACACTAACCCTAACCTTAACCTTCGACCTAACCCTCCCCCTAACCCTAAATCTAACTATAAACCTCACCCTCACCCTTACCCTAAATCTCACCCTAACCCTAACCCTAACCCTCACCCTCACCCTCACCCTCACGGTAAATCTAACCCTAACCCTAAATATAACACTAATCCTAACCCTAAACCTAACCGTAACCTTAAACCTAACCCTAATCCAAAAACTCACCCTCACCCTAACCCTCACCCTCACCCTCACCCTAACCCTAAACCTAACCCTAACCCTCAACATAACCCCAACCCTCACCCTCACCGTAGCCCTTACCCTAACTTACACCCTAACCCTAAACTTAACCCGAACCCTAACTCTCACCTTAAACATAGCTCTAACCTTCAACCTAACCCTAACCCTCACCCTCACCCTCACCCTAACCCTAACCCTAATCCTAACCCTAACCCGAACCCTCACCTGAACCCTCACCTTAACCCTAACCCTAACATTAACCCTAAACCTAACCCACACCCTCAGATTCACCCTAATCCTAACTCTAACAATAAACGTCACACTGACCCTCACCCTAACCCTAACCCTAAACCTAAAGCTCACCCTAACCCTAAAACTCAAACTCACCATGAGCCTAGCCCTCACCATAACCCTAATCTTAACCCTAAACCTCATCCTAAACCTCCCCATAATCCTAAGCCTAACCCTCACCCTAACCCTAACTTTCTCACCCTCAACCTCACCCTCAGCCTAACCCTAAGCCTAACCCTAATCCTAACCCTCACCCTCAACCTCACCCTCAGCCTAACCCTAACTCTAACCCTAACCCTCGCCCTAACACTAACCCTCATCCTCACCCTCACCCTAACTCTAATCCTAACCCTAAACCTAACCCTTACCTTCACACGCACCCTCACTTTAACCCTAATCCTAATCCTAACCATATCACTAAACCTCACCCCCAAACTAAACCTCACCCTAACCCTTACCCTAACACTAACCCTAACCCTAATCCTAACCGTCACCCTAACCCTAACTCTAACCTTTAACCTCACCCTCACCCTAACCCTAACCCTAACCATAATCCTAAACCTCACCCTAAACCTAAAACTTACCCTAACACTTACCCTCTTCCTAACACTAACACTAATCCTAACACTAACCCTCACACTAATGCTAACCATCACCCTAAACCTAAACCTCACCCTAACCCTAACTCTAACCCTCAACTTCAACTTAGCCCTCACCCTAAGACTAACCCTCACCCTCACACTAAAACTCACACTAACCCTAACACTAATCCTCAATCTAACCCTGTCCCTCACATTAACCATAACCCGAAACCTCACTCTTACCTTAAACTTCACCCTCAGCCTAACCCTCACCATTATTCTAATTGTCACCCTCATCCTAACCCTCACCCTAACCCTAACCCTCATCCTAACCCTCACCCTAACCGTAACCCTAACCCTCACCCTAACCTTCAACCTCAGCCTAACCGTAAGCCTAAGCCTAAACCTATCCCTAAACCTCACACTCCCCCTAGCCCTCACCCTAACTCTAATCCCAACCCAATCCCTCATCCTAACACTAAATCTAACCATAAACTAAACCAGCACTCTAAACCTAATCCTCATCCCCACACTCACCCTCAGCCTAACACTAAGCCTAAGCCTAAGCCTAACCCTAAACCTAACCCTCACACTCACCCTCACCCTAACCCTAAACCTAACCCTAACCCTAACCCTAAACCTAAACCTCAACCTAAACCTCACCCTAAAACTAACCCTAACCCTAAACCTCACCCTTACCTTATTCCTCACCCTAACCCTCACCCCAAACCTAAGCCTCACCCTCACCCAAACCTGAACCTTAACCCTCACCCTAACCCTACCCTTAATATTAGCCCTAAACCTCACCCTAACCCTAACACTAACACTCACAATCTCCCTAGCCCTCACCCTAACCCTAATTGTAACCCTAAACCTCATCCTAACCCTCACCCTAACCCTAACCCTAACCCTCACCCTAACCATAAACCTGATTCTAACCCTCAAACTAGATCTAACCCTGAGCCTCACCATAACCCTAACCCTAATCCTCACCCTAACTCTAAACTTAACCCGATCAATAAACCTCAACCTAACCCTAAACCTAATCCTCACGCTCACCCTAGCCCTCATCCTAAACCTAATCCTAACCGGAACCCTCATGCTAACCCTCACCCTAACCCTAACCCAAACCCTCACCTTAAACCAAGCCCTAATCCTATCCCTCACCCTATCCCTAAACTTAACCCTAACCCTAATCCTCACCCTCACAATAGCCCTCACATTAACCCTAATCCTAACCCTAACCCTCACCCTCAACCTCAGCCTAAACCTAAGCCTAACCCTAACATTAACCGAACCCTAACCCTCACACTCACCCTCACCCAAACCCTAATCCTACAACTAACCCTATCCCTAACCCTAAACCTCACCCTAAATCTCAGGCTAAAACCTAACCCTAACACTAACCCTCACACTAACCCTCACCTTAACACAAACTCTAACCCTAAACCTCACCCTCACCCTAACCCTAAACCTCACCCTCACCCTCTCCCTCAGACTACCATTAAGCCTAACCCTAACACTAACCCTAACCCTCACACTCACCCTCACCCTAACAATCAGCCTTACACTAAGACTAAGCTTAAGCCCAAACCTAACACTAACCCTCACCCTAACCATAACCCTCACCCTAACCCTAACACTCACACTAAGCCTAACACTAACCCTCACCGTCACCCACAAACTCACCCTAACCCTAACCCTCACCCTGACCCTAACTCTAAGCCTCAACCTCATGCCCTGCCTAAGCCTAAGCCTAAGCCTAACCCGAACCCTCACCTGACCCTAACCCGAACACTAACCCTAACTCTAACCCTAAACCTCACCCTCAACCTAACCCTAACCCTAAGCCTAACTCTAAACCTCATCCTAACCCTAAACCTCACCCTCACCCTAGCCCTCACCCTCACCCTAATCTTAACATTAAATCTCATCCTAACCCTCACCCTAACCCTAACCCTAACCCTCACCCTAACCCTAGCCCTAACTCTAACCCTAACCCTCAACCTAATCCTAACCCTCACTCTCAACGTAAACCTAACCCTAACCCTCACCCTAACCCTAAACTTAACTGGAACCCTAACTCTCACCCTAGCCCTAAACCTAACCCTCAGCATAACCCTAACCCTCACCCTCACCATCATCCTCAGCCTAACCCTAAACCTAATCCTAATTCTCACACTCACCCTAAACCTTACCCTAACCCTAATCCTAACACTAAGCCTAACCCTCACCATCACCCTAACCCTTACCCTAACACTAAATCTAACACTAACCCTAACCCAAACCCTCAGCCTCACACTAACCCTAACTCTAAACCTAAACCTCCTTCTCACCCTAGTCTAAACCTAAACCTCACCCTAACCCTAACCTTAACCCTAAACCTCATCCTCACACTAGCCCTCACCCTCACCCTAATCCTAAGCCTAACCCTCATTTTAACACTCACCCTAAACCTAACCCTAACCCTAACCCTCACCCTATGCCTAAACCTCACCCTCACCCTCACCCTCAGCCTAAGCCTAAGCCTAACCGTAACAATAACCCTCACACTCACCCTAACCCTTACCCTAATCCTAATACTAACCATAACCCTAACCCTCACCCTCACCCTATCCCTCACCTTAACCCTAACCCTAACACTAAGCCTAACCCTAAACCTCACCCTCAGCCTCAACCTAACCCTAACACTAACCATAATCTCACCCTCAACCTAAACCTAACCCTATACCTCAGCCTAACCCTAAACATAAACCTCACCCTCAGCCTAGCCCTCCCCCTAACCATAATACTAAGCCTAACCCTCATCCTAACACTCCCCCTAACTCTAATCTTAACCCTCACCCTAACCCTAACCCTAACCCTCACCCTCACCCTCACCCTCAGCCTAAGCCTAAGCCTAACCTTAACCCTAACCCTCACACTCACACTAACCTTAAAACTAATCCTAATGATGACACTAACCCTAACCCTCACCATCACCCTAACCCTCACCATAACCCTAACCCTAATATTAACCCTAAACCTAACCCACACCCACAGCCTCACCCTAACCCTTACTCTAACCCTAAACGTCACCCTGACCCTAACCCTAAACCTAATAATAAACCTCACCCTAACCCTAAACCTAAAACTCACCCCCACCCTAGCCCTCACCCTAACCCTAATCCTAACCCTAATCCTCATCCTAACCCTCCCCATAAACCTAAGCATAACCCTCAGCTTAACCCTAACGCTCTCACCCTCAACTTCACCCTCAGCCTAAACCGAAGCCTAACCCTAAACCTAACGTTAACACACAAACTCACCCTAAGCCTAACCCTAAGTCTAACTCTCAACCTAACCCTAACCCACACACTCACCCTCACCCTAACCCTAATCCTAAACCTAACCCTAACCCTCTCCCTCCCCCTAACACTCACTGTAACCCTAACCCTAACACTAACCCTAACCCTAACCCTCAGTCTAACACTGACTCTAAGCCTAAACCTTACAATCACCCTAACCCTAACTCTAACCCTAATCCAAACCCTAAACCTCAGCCTAACCCTACCCCTAACCCTCACCCTCACAGTAACCGTAAATGTAAACCTTACCCTAACAATAACCCTAACCCTAACCCTAACAATAAACCAAAACCTAACCCTAACCCTCATCCTAACCATATCCTTCACCCTAATCCTAACCCTCACCCTAACACTTACACTCACCCCAACCCTAACCCTAACCCTCACACTCACCCTAACCTTTACCCTAATCCTAATCCTAACCCTAAACATAACCCTCACCCTCACCCTAACACTGACCCTAACCCTAATTCCAACACTAACCCTAAACCTAACCCTCACCTCAGCCCCACCCTAACCCTAACTCTAAAATTAACCTCACACTCACCCTAACCCTAAACCCAACAATAACCCTAACACTAACCCTAACCCTCACACTAACCCTCACCCTAACACTAAGCCTAACCCTCACACTCACACTCACCCTAACCCTAAAGCTAACCCCTATCCCTCAACCTAGCCCTAACCTTCACACTCACCATGATCCTTACCCTAATACTCAACCTAACCCTAAACTTAATCTGAACACTAACTCTCACCCTAACCATAACCGTAACCCTCACCCTAACACTAACCCTCACCCTAGCCCTCACCCTAAGCCTAACACTAATCTTAAACCTAACCTTCACCCCAACCCTCACCCTAACCTTAAATCTAACCCTAAACCTCACCCTCACCCTAAACCTAACTCTAACCCTAACCCAAACCCTAACCCTCAATCTCACCCTAACCCTAACTCTAACACTCACCCTCACCCTCACCGTAACTGTAACCCTAAACCTAACCCTAACAATAACCCTAACCCTAATCCTAACCCTCAACCTAACCATCAACCTCACCCTATCCCAAACCCTCACCCTAAATCTTACCCTCAACCTAATACTAACCCTAACCCTAAAGCTAACCCTCACACTAACCCTAACCCTAACCCTAACCCTAACCCTAACCCTAAACCTCAACCTAACCCTCACCATCACCCTAACCCTATCACTAACCGTAACCCTAAACCTCACCATCCCTCTTCCCGTAACCCTATATCTAAACGTAAACTTCACCGTCACATTAACCCTAACCTTAACCCTAAACACCAGCATAACCCTAACCCTAATCCTCACCCGCACCCTCAACTTCACCATAACTATAACCCTAACCCTAACAATAACCCTAACCCTAACCCTAACCATCACCCTAAACCTAATCCTCACCTCCACCCTCACACTCAGCCTAACCCTAAGCCTAAGCCTAACCCTCACACTAAACCTCACACTCAACCTCACCCTAAGCCTAAACCTAACTCTAACCCTATCCCTAAACCTCAACCTTACCCTCACCCTCACCCTAACCCGAACACTAACCCTAACCCTAAACCTTACCCTAACTGTCCCCCTAACCATAACTCTAACCCTAAACCTCACCCTCACCCTAAACCTAACCCTAACCCTAAACCTCACCCTAAAGCTCACCCTCACCCTCACCCTCCTCCTCATCGTAACTCTAACCCTAACCCTAACAATAAAACTAACCCTAACACTAACCATAACCCTAACACTAACCCTAAACCTAACCATAACCCTCATCTTCAGCCTCAACCTAACCGCAATCTTTTTTTTTTTTTTTTTTTTTTTTTTGGGTCCGGTCGTGGGGCCTGAACTCTGGGTTGGGCGCTGTCCTTCAGCTGTTCAGCTCAAGGCTAGCACTCTACCACTTGAGCCACAGTGCCACTTCCGGCTTTTTTCTTTTTGCTTATGTGGGGCTGAGGAATCGAACCCAGGGACTCGAGCATGCAAGGCAAGCGCTCTACCACTGAGCCACCTTACCAGCCCCCATAACCGCAATCTTAACCCTAACCATAACACTAACAATAACCCTAACCCTAACCCTAATTCTCACCCCCACCCTCATCCTCAGCCTAACCCTAAGCCTAAGCCTAACCCTAACCCTAACCCTCACCGTAACCCGAAACCTAACCCTAAACCTAAACCTAAACTTAACCCTAACACTAAACCTAACCCTAATCCTCAGCTTCACCCTCGAGCTAACCCTCACCCTCATGCTCGGACTAAGCCTAAGCCTAAGCCTAAGCCTAACGGTACACCTGATCCTCACCCTAACACTAACCCTAACACTAACCCTAACTCTAAACCTAAACCTAACTATCACCATAACCCTAACTCTAACTCTAAACCTAAACCTAAACCTCATCCTAACCCTAACCCTAACCTTCACCCTCACCCTCACCATAACCCTCAACCTAACCCTAACCCTCACCCTAACACTTACCCTCACCCTAAAACAAACACTAACACTAACACTGATCCTCACACTAACCCTAACCATCACCCTAACCATAAAACTAAGCCTAACCCTAACCCTCACCCTCAGCCTAGTCCTCACCCTAACCCTAACACTCATCCTCCCCCTAAACCTCACCCTAACCCTAACACTCATCCTCAATCTAACCCTCAGCCTCACTCTACCCCTCACCATAAACCTCACCCTAACCCTAACCCTCACACTTTCAGTAACCCTCACCCTCAGCCTAAACCTCACGTTTACCCTTACCGTCAACCCCACCCTAAACCTCACCCTAACCATTAATCTCACCCTCATGCTAACCCTAACCCTAACACTAACCCTAACTCTAAACCTAAACCTCACCCTCACCCTCACCCTCAGCCTGAACCTAAGGGAAACCCTAACCCTAACATTAACCCTCACACTCATCCTAACCCTCACACTAACCCTAACCCTAACACTAACTCTAACCCCTAAGCCTCACCCTCAGCCTCACCCTAACCCTAATTATAACCCTAAACCTCACCCTCACCCTAACCCTAACGCTAAACCTAACCCTAACCCTAACCCTCCCCCTAACACTCAATCTAACCATAACACTAATCACTAACCCTAACTCGAAACCTAAACCTAACACTAAACCTCACCCTCACCCTAACACTAACCCTAACCCTAACCCTCACCTTCAACCTCACCCTCAGCCTAAACTTAAGCCTAACCCTAAACCTAACCTAACACACACACTCACCCTTAACATAACACTAATCCTCACCCTAACCGTAACCCTAATACTAACCCTCCCCCTAACTCTCACCCTCACACTAACCCTAACCCTCAACCTAAACCTCACCCTAACCCTAAATCTAACCCTAAATCTCACCCTCACCCTAACTCTTACCTTAACCAAACCCTAAACCTCACCCTATCCCTCACCCTAACCCTAAACCTAACATTCACCCTAACCTTACCTCTAACCCTAAACCTCCCCCTCCCCCTAACCCTAACCCTAAGCCTGATGCTAAACATCACCCTAAACCTAAACCTTACCCTAACACTTACCCTCACCCTAACACTAACACTAACAATAACCCTCCCCTTAACCCTAACCATCACCCTTACCGTAACCCTAACCCTCATCCAAACCCTCATCCTAAACCTAACCGTAACCCTAAACCTCACCCTAACATTAACCCTAACCCTCACCCTCACCCTAGCCCTCACCCTAAACGTAAACCTAGCCCTAATGCTCAACCTAAACCTAAAACTCAAGCTCAAGGTAACCGCAATCCTAACCCTCACCCTAACCCTAAACTTAACCTGAACCCTAACTCTCACCCTAAACATAACCCTAACCCTCACTCAAACCCTAAACCTCACCCTCACCCTCACCCTCAGTGTAAACCTAAGCCGAACCCTAACCCTAACGCTAACACTCACACTCACCCTAACCCTTACCCTAATCCTAATCCTAACCTTAACTCTAACCCCCAGCCTCAGCCTCACCTTAACCAAAAACCTCAACCTCACCCTAACCCGAACCCTAAACCTCACCCTATCCCTAACCCTAAACCTCACCCTCACCCTAGCCCTCACCCTAACCCAAATCCTAACCCTAACCCACATCCTAACCCTCAACCTAACGATAACCTGAACCATCACTCTAAACCTAAACCTCAACCCCACCCTCACCCTCAGCCTAACCCTCAGCCAAAGACTAACCCTAACCATAACCCTCACACTCACCCTCACCCTAACCCTAATCCTAACCCTAACCCTAACCCTAACCCTTAACCGAAACCTCAACCTAACCCTCACCTTAAGCCTAACCTTAACCCTAACCCTCACCCTCACCTTCGTCCTCACATTAACACTCACCCCAAACCTAACCCTCACACTCACCCAAACCCGAACCCTAACCCTCACCCTCATCCTAACGCTACCCCTACCCCTAATCCTAAACCTCACCCTAACCCTAACACTAACCCTCACAATCACCCTAACCCTAACCCTAACCCTACCTCTAAACTTCATCCTAGCCCTAAACCTGACCCTCAACATCACCCTCACCCTCACCCTTACCTTAACCTTAACCCTAACCCTAAACCTAAGAATAAAACTAACCATAAACCTAACCCTAAACCTCACCCTCACCGTAACTCTAACCCTAACCCAAATCTTCACCCTAACCCTAACACTGACCCTAACCCTAACCCTAAACCTCACCCTAACACTAAACCCAACCCTCACCCTAGCATATATCCTAACCCAAATCCTAAACCTATCACTCACACTAACCCACACTCTAACCCTAAACCTAACCCTCACCCTTAATCTAACCCTCACCCTCAGCCTCAGACTCAGCCTAACACTAAGTTTAACCCTAACTCTAACTCTCACACTCACCATCACCTTAACCCTAATCCTAACCCTAACCCCAACCCTAAACCTAACCCTAACCCTAACACTAACCCTCAACATCAACCTAACCCTAACCCTAACACTCACCCTGGCACATACCCTAACACTAATCCTAACCCTAAAGCTCTCCCTAACCGTCACTCTAAACCTAACCCTAAACCTAACCCTCACCCTAACACTAACCCTCATCCTAACGCTAACCCTCACCCTACCCCTACCCATAACCCTCACACTAACCTTAAACCTCACCCTCACCCTAAACCTCACCCTCACCCTAACCCTAAAGCTCACCCTCACCCTAGTGCTCACCCTAAACCTAACCCTAACCCTAACACTCTCCCTAACCATAATCTTCACCATAACCCTAACACTCACACTAACCCTAAATCTAAACCTCTCCCTCACCCTCACCCTAACCCTAACCCTAACCCTCCCCCTCACCCTAAACCAAACCCTAACACTAACACTCACCCTAACACTAACCCTAACCCTAACCCTAACCCTCACACTCACCCTCAACCTACACCTAATCCTAAACCTAACCCTAACCCTCACAGTAACCCTCAAACTAGCGCTCACCCTAACCCTAATCCTAACCCTAAATCTCATCTTAACCCTCACAATAACCCTAACCCTAACCCTCACCCTAACCCTAAACCTAACCCTAACCCTCATGCTCGGCCTAAGCCTAACCCTAAGCATAAGCTTAAGCCTAAACCTAACCTTCACACTAACCCTCAACCTAACCCTAACCCTAACACAAAAGCTAACTCTAACCCTAAACCTCACCCTCACCCTAACCCTAAATCTAACCCTAACCCTAAACATAAACCTAACCCTCAACCTAACCCTAAACCTCACACTCACCTTAACAGTAAACCTAATCCTAACCCTAACATTAACCCATAACCCTAATCTTCATTCTAACCATAATACTCACGCTAAACCTAACCCTCACCCTAACACTTAAATTCACCCTAACACTAAACCTAACCATAACACTAGCAATCACACTAATCCAAACTCTCCCCCTCACCCTAAACCAAATCCTAACCCTAACCCTCACCCTAACCCTAAGCCTAACCCTAACACTAACCCTGACACTCACCCTCTACCTACACCTAATCCTAAACCTAACCCTAACCCTCACAGTAACCCTCAACTTAGCCCTCACCCTAACCGTAATCCTAAACCTAAACCTCACCCTAACCCTCACCCTAACCCTAATCTAACCCTCACCCTCATGATCGGCCTAAGCCTAACCCTAAGCCTAAGCTTAAGCCTAAACCTAACCCTCACACTAACACTCAACCTTACCCTAACCCTAACACAAAAGCTAACTCTAACCCTAAACCTCACGCTCACCCTAACCCTAACTCTAATCCTAACACTAAACATAAACCTAACCCTCAACCTAACCCTAAACCTCACACTCAACTTAACAGTAAACCTAATCCTAACCCTAATAGTAACCCTAACCCTAACCCTAACCCTAACCCTCATTCTAAACATAACACTCACTCTAAACCTAACCCTCACCCTAACACTTAAATTCACCCTAACACTAAACCTAACCCTAACAGTAGCACTCACACTAACCCTCACCCTCACCCTCACCCTAGCCCTCACCCTAACCCTAACCCTCATCCTCATTCTAAACCTCACACTAACCCTATAACTAATCCTCAATATAAACCTCACCCTCACCTTAACCCTAACCCTAACACTCACCCTAAACCTAACCCTCACCCTTAACTTAATCCTCACTCTCAGCCTAACTCTCACCTTTACCCTTACCTGCACCCTCACCCTAAACCTCACCCTAAGCCTAACCCTCATCCTAACACTCACCCTGACCGTAACCCTAAGCCTAACCCTAACCCTAACCCTCACCCTCACCCTAGATATCATCCTAACCCTAATCCTAACCCTAAACCTAACCCTAACCCTAACCATCACCCTTAAAATAATCCTCAACCCGACCCTCACCCTCAGCCTAACCCTAAGCCTAAGCCTAATCCTAACCCTAACCCTCACACTCAGCCTCACCATAACCCTAATCCTAAACCCAACCCTAACACTAACCCTAAACCTCAACCTATCCCTCCCCCTAACCCTCCCCCTAACTCTAACTCTAACCCTAAACTTCACCCTCACCCTAACCCTCACCCTAAACCTAAATCTAACCCTCCCCCTCCCCCTCACCGTAACTCTAACCCTAACTCTAACAATAACACTAACCCTAACCATCACCCTAACCCTAACCCTAACCCTAAACCTCACCCTAAGCCTAACCCAAAACCTCAACGTCAGCCTCAACCTAACAGTAAACTTAACCTTAACCATAACACTAACAATAACCCTAACCCTAATCCTAACACTGATCCTCACCCTAACCCTAACCCTCACACTCAACGTAAGCCTAACTCTAACCCTCACCCTAACCCTCACCCTCAGGTTAAGGCTAAGCCTAACCCTATCCCTAAGCCTAACACAATCACTCACCCTAACATTAACCCTAATCCTAATCCTAACCCTAACCCTAACACTCATCCTAACCCTCACCCTCACCCTAACCCTAACACTAACCCTAACACTCATCCTAACCCTCACCCTCACCCTAACCCTAACACTAACCCTAACACTCAACCTAACCCAAATTCTAACCCTAAACCTCACCCTCAACTTCACCCTAACCCTAATCCTAACCCTAAAACTCACCCTAACCCTAACCCTTATCCTCACCCTCAGTGTAACTCTAACCATAACCCTAACAATGACACTAACCTTAACCCTAACCCTCACCCTCACCCTCACCGTAACCCTAACCCTAACCCAAAACCTCACCCTAACCCTAACCTTAACCCTAACCTAAACCTCACCCTAACCCTAACCGTAACCCTCACCCTGAGCCTCAACCTCACCATAAACTTAAACCTAACCATAACACTAACAATAACCCTAACCCTAACCCTAATCTAACCCTCACCCTCACCCTAACACTAACCCTAACCCTCACCCTAACCCTAACCCTCACCCTCACCGTAACCCTCACACTAACACTCACCCTAACCCTAAACTTAATCCTAACCCTAAACGTCACCCTAATGCTAACCCTAACACTCACCCACAACCTAGCCCTCACCTTAGCCCTAATCCTAAACCTAAACCTCACCCTAACCTTCACCCTAACCCTAAAACCCTAACAATCACCCTAATCCTAACCCTTAACCTCACCCTCACGCTAGGACTAAACCTAAGACTAAAGCTAACCCTAACCCTAACTTTCACACTCACCCTCACCCTCATCCTCACAGTAACTCTAACCTTACCCCTAACAATAACACTAACCCGAACCTTAACCCTAACCCTAACCCTCACCTTGACAGTAAACCTCAACCTAAACCAAGCCCTCACTCTAACACTAACACTTATCCTAACCCTAAACCTTACCCTAACCTAACCCTAAACCTCACCCTCAGCCTCAACCTCACTGTAAACTTAACCTTCATGATAACACTAACAATAACCCTAACCATAACACTAATCCTAACCCTCAGCCTCACCCTAACACTAACCCTCACTCTCACCGTAACCCTAACCTAACCCTCACCCTAACCCTAAACCTAACCCTAATCCTAAACCTCGCCATAATTGTAACCCTAACCCTCACCCTCACCCTTGCCCTCATACTAACCCTAAACCTCATCCTAACCCTGACTCTAACCATAACCCTAACCCTCAACCTAACCCTAACCCTAACCTTGAAGCTAACCCTAACACTCACCCTCACCCTCACACTCAGCCTCAGCCTAACCATAAACCTAAGCCTAACCCTAACCCTCACACTCACCCTCAACAAAACCCCAATCCAAACACTAACCCTAACCCTAACCCTCAACCTAACCCTCCCACTAATCCTAACCCTAAACCTAAACCTCACCCTCACCCTAACTCTAACACTGAACCTAAACCTAAACCTCACCCTAACCCTAACCCTAACCCTCACCCTCACCGTAACAGTAACCCTTACCCTAACAATAACCCTAACCCTAACGCTATCACTAACCTTAAACATAAACCTCACCCTAATGCTAACCCTCACCCTAAAACTAACCCTAATACTAACACTAACTGTCACACTAACCCTAACCATCACCTTAACCCTAAACTTCAACATAACCCTAAACCTAACCCTCACCCTCACCATAGCCCTCACACTAACCTTAACCCTCATCCTCACCCTAAACTTCACACTAACCCTAAAACTGATACTCAATTTAACCTCACCCTCATCCTAACCCTAACCCTAATCCTCACCCTAACTCTCACCCTAACCTTAACCCTCACCTTTACCCTTACTGTCACACTCACCCTAACCCTCACCCTAACCCTAACCCTCATTCTAACCCTCACCCTAAACATAACCCTAACCATCACGCTAACCGTAACCCTCAACCTCACACTCAGCCTCAGTCTAAACCTAAGCATAAGCCTAACCCTAACCCTAAACCTCACCCTCACCCTAGACCTCACCCTAACCATAATCCTAACCCTAACCCTAAAAATAACACTAACCCTAACCCTAACCCACATTCTAACCCTAAACCTCACCCTAACCCTGATCCTCACCCAAACACCTTACGCTAACAATAACCCTAACCCTAACTCTAACCCTCATTCTAACCCTAACCCTCACCCTAACCCTTACCCTCACCCTAACACTTACCTTACCCTAACACTAACCCTAACCCAAACACTAAACCTCACACTAACCCTAACCATCACCCTACCCTAACCCTAACCCTAAACTTCACCCTAACCCTAATTCTAACCCTCACCCTCACTCTCCCCCTCACTCTCACCCTCACCATAACTCTAACCCTAACCTTAACAATAACACTAATCCTAACCATAACACTAACCCTAATCCTAATCCTAACCCTTATACCCACCCTCAGCCTCACCCTCACCACAAACTTAACCCTAACCATAACACTAACAATAACCCTAACCATCACCCTAACCCTAACATTAACCCTCACCTTAACCCTAACCCTAACCCTAATCCTAACCCTATACCTCATCCTAAACCTCACCTTAAACCTAAACCTAAACCTCAACCTAACCCTAACCCTCACCCTCACACTCAGCCTAACCCTAAACCTAACCCTAACACTAATCCTCACACTCACACTCAAGCTAACCCTAATCCTAAATCTAACCCGATCCCTAACCATAACCCTCAACCTAACCCTCACCCTAACCCTAACCCTAACACCAATCCTAACACTAACCTTCACAATAACCCTAACTCTAACCCTAAACCTCAACCTCACCCTCACCTTAATCCTGACCCTCAACCTCAGCCTAAACCTAAGCCCGACCCTAACCTGAATCCTTACACTCACACTCACACTCACCCTAACACTAATCCTAATCCCAGCCCTAACCCTAACCGTCACCCTAACCCTAACCCTCACAATAACCCTAAACCTAAAACTAACCCTAATGCTAACGCTCACCCTAACCCTAAATCTAAACCTAAACCTCACCCTCAACTTAACCCTAACCCTGACCCTTACCCTAACCCTAAACCTCACCCTAAACATAACCCTAAACCTCACCTTCACCCTAGCCCTCACTCAAACCCTAATCCTAACTCTAACCCTCATCCGAACCCTAACCCTAACCCTAACCCTAACCATCACCCTAACCCTAACACTCAGCCTCAACATTACCCTCACCCGCAGCCTAACATTAAGCCCAAACCTAAACCTAACCCTAACCCACACACTCACCCTCACCCTAACCCTAATCCTAATCCTAAACCTAACAATAACCCTAACCCTAAAGCTAACCCTCACCTTAAATATAAACCTCACCCTAACCCAAACCCTCACCCTAACACTTACCCTGACCCTAACACTAGCCGTAAGCATCAGCCCAACGTTCACACTAACCCTAATCCTCACAGTAACCCTAAACCTCATCCTAACCTTAACCCTAACCCTAACCTAAACCTCAACCTCATCATAGCCCTCAGCCTAACCCTAATTCTAACCCTAACCCTAACCCTCAACCTCACCCTAAACCTCACACTAACCCTAACCCTAATCCTCAATCTAACCCTCACCCTAACCATAACCCTAACCCTCACCCTAACCCTAACCCTCACCCTTATTTTAACACTCACCCTCAGCATAACCCTCATCTTTACCCTTACCATCACTCTCAGCCTAACCCTCAACCTTACCTAACATTCACACTAACAGTCAGCTAATTCTTAACCTCACACTAATCCTAACACTAACCCTAACCCTAACTCTCACACTAAACCTAAACCTCAACCTAACCGTAAACCTACACCTTACCATAAACCTCATCTTAACCCTAACTCTAACCCTCACGCTAACCCTAACCCAAAACCTCAACATCACCCTAAATCTGACCCTAACCCTAATAACAACCCTAACCCTCACCCGAACACTAACCCTCAACCTGAACCTAACCCTCAACCTAACCTTCACCCTAATCATAACCCTAACCATCAGCCTAACCCTCATCCTAACCCTAAGCATAACCCTAACCCTAACCCTCACCCTAACCCTCACGCTAACCCAAAACTTAACCCTAACCCTCACCCTCACCCTAACCCTCATCCTAACAATTAACCTCATACTCACCCTAAACCTCACACTTAACCGAATCCTCACCGTAACTCTAACCCTAACAGTCACCCTCACCGTCACCCTCATACTAAGCCTAACCCTAACCCTCACCCTAATCCTAAAACCCACCCTAATCCTCATCCTAAACCTCACCCTAACTCTAATGCTAAGTCTAACACTCACTCTAACCCTCATGCTATCACTTATCCACAGCACAAACCTAACCCTAACCTTAACCCACACCCTCACCCTAACCCTAATCCTAACCCTAACCCTCATCCTAACCCTCACCCTAACCCTAAGGTTAACCATAACCCTAAGCCTAATCCTCACACACATCCTCACCCTCAGCCTAACCCTAAGCCTAAGCCTAATCCTAACCCTAACCCTCACACTCACCCTCACTCTAACCCTAATCCTAACCCAAAACCTAACCCTAACCCTAAACATCAACCTTACCCTCACCCTAAACCTAATGCTAACCCTAACACTAACCCTAACCCTAACACTCACCCTTACCCTCCCCCTCAACCTAACTCTAACCCTAAACCTCTCCCTCACCTTATCCCTAATACTAACCCTAACTCTAAACCTCACCGTAAACCTCACCCTCACCCTCACCCTCACCCTCACCCAAACCGTAAGTTTAACCCTAACCCTAACATTAACACTAATCCTAACCCTAAAACTAACCCTAACCCTAAGCCTAACCCTAATGCTAACACTCATCCTCACCCTAATCCTAATCCTAACCCTAACCCTCAACCTAACCCTAACCCTCACCCTCACTGTAACCCTAAACCTCATCCAAAAGCTCACCCTAAACCTAACCCTAACCCTAAAACTCACCCTAACACTAACCCTAACCCTCACCGTCACCCTAGCCCTCACCCTAACCCTAATCATCACCCTAATCCTCATCCTAACCCTCACCCTAACCTTAACTCTAACCCTAAAACTCACCCTAACCCTAACTAAAACCCTAACCTAACACTAAACCTCACCCTAACCCTAACCCTCACCCTCATCCTCACTGTAACCCTAACCCTAAACTTAACAATAACCCTAAACCTAACCCTAAACCTCACTCTAAACATAACACTCACCCTAACCCTAACTCTCACCCTAACACTTACCCTAACCCTTACCCTAACCCTAACTCTAACACTAACCCTCACAGTAACCCTAACTCTCACCCTAATCCTAAACCTCACCCTAACCCTAACCCTAACCCTCACCCAAACCCTAGCCCTCACTCTCACACTAATTCTAACCATAACCCTCACCCTAAGCCTAACCATCATCCTCACTGTAATGCTCACACTAACCCTAACCCTAATCCTCAAACTAACCCTCACCCTCACCCTAACCCTCACCCTCACCCTAACCCTCACCCTATCCCTTATGCTAACCCTCACATTAATCCTTACCCTCACCCTTAATGGAACACTCACCCTCAGCCTAAACCTCACCTTTACTGTTACCGTCATGCTCACCCTAACCCTCACCCTAAAACTTACACTCATCCTAACTCTCACCCTAACCCTAACCCTATCCATAACCCTAACCCTATCAATCACACTCACCCTCACCCTCAGCCTAAACCTATGCCTAAGCCGAACCCTAACCCTAAACCTCACCCTCACCCAAGCCCTCACCCTAAAACTTATCCTAACCCCAACCCTCATCCTAACCCTCACCCTAACCCTAACCTTAACCATCACCCAAAACCTATTCCTCACCCCCACCCTTATCCTCAGCCTAACCCTAAGCCTAAGCCTAACCATAACCCTCACATTCACCTTACCCCTCACCCTAAACCTAATCCTAACCCGAACCTTCATCATAAACCTCACCATAACCCTAACCCTAACCATCACCCAAACCCTATTCCCCACCCCACACTCAGCCTAACCCTAAGTCTAAGACTAACCCTAACTCTAACCCTCACCCTCACCCTAGCCCGCACCCTAACCCTTACCCTAACCTAACCCGAACCCTAATCCTAAACCTAAACCTAAACCTAAACTTAACCCTCACCCTAGCCCTCACCGTAAACATAATCCTAATCCTAAACCTCATCCTAACCCTCACCCTAAACCTAACCCTAACCCTCACCCTAACCCTAACCCTCACCCTCACCCTCAATCCAACCCTAACCCTAATCCTCACACTCACATTCACGCTAAAGCTAATCCTAAATCTAACCCGATCCTAAAACATAACCCTCACCCTAACCCTCATCCTAACCCTAATCCTAATAGCAATCCTTACACTAAACCTCACACTAACCCTAACTCTAACTATAAACCTCACCCTTACCCTCACCTTAAGCCTCACCCTCAACCTCAGCCTAAACCTAAGGCTCACCCTAACCCTAACCCTAACCCTTACACTCACCCTCACCCTCACACTAACACTAATCCTACTCCCAGCCCTAACCCTATCCCTCACCCTAACCCTAACCCTCATCCTAAACCTAAACCGAACATTAACCCTAAACCTAACCCTCACCCTAACCCTAACTCTAAACCTAAACCTCAGCCTCACCTTAACCCTAAACCTAACCCTAAACCACACGCTAAATATAACCCTAAACCTTACCTTCAGCCTAGCCCTCACCCAAACCCTAATCCTAACTCTAACCCTTATCCTAACCCTCACCCTAACCCAAACCCTAACCATCACCCTAACCCTAATCCTCAGCCTCAACCTCACCCTCAGCCTAACTTTAAGCCTAAACCTAAACATAACCCTAACCAACACACTCACCCTCACCATAACCCTAATCCTAATCCTAGCCCTAACAATAACCCTAACCCTAAACCTAACTCTCAATGGAAACATAACCCTCACCCTAACCCAAACCCTCACCTTAACACTTATCCTCAGCCTAACACTAACCTTAACTCTAACCCTAACCCTCACACTAACCCTAACCCTCACAGTAACCATAAACTTCACCCTAACCTTAACCCTAACCCTATCCTAAACCTCACCCTCATCCTACTCCTCACCCTAACCCTAATTCTAACCCTAACCCTAACCCTAACCCTCAACCTCACCCTAAACCTCACACTAACCCTAACCCTAATCCTCAAACGAACACTCACCCTAACCGTAACCTGAACCCTTAACCTAACCCTCACCCTAACCATAACCCTCACCCTTATCTTAACACTCACCCTCAGCCTAACCCTCACCTTTACCCTTACCATCACTCTCACCCTAACCTGCAACCTTACCCTAACCCTCACCCAAGCCCTCAACCTAACCCTAACCCTAAACCTCACCCTCACCCTCAGATTTACACTAATCCTGTCACTATTCCTAAGCCTAAACCTCACCCTCACCCGAACAGTCAGCTAATTCTTACTCTCAAATTAATCCTAACCCTAACCCTAACCCTAACTCTCACAATAAACCTAAACTTCACCCTAACCGTAACCCTACCCCTTACCCTAACACTCACCTTAACCCTAACTCTAACCCTCAACCTAACCCTCACCCAAAACCTCACCGTCACCCTAATTCTGACCTTAACCCTTATAACAACCCTAACCCTCACCCTCACCCGAACCCTCACCTTAATCATAACCCTAACCCTCAGCCTAACCTCATCCTAACCCTAAGCATAACCCTAACCCTAACCCTCATCCTAACCCAAACCTTAACCCTAAACCTCACCCTCACCCTAACCCTCACCCTAACACTTAACCTCATCCTCACCCTAAACCTCACACTTAACCAAATCCTCACCATAACTCTAAACCTAACCGTGACCCTCACCATCACCCTCACGCTAAGCCTAACCCTAACCCACACCCTATCCCTAAAACTCACCCTAATCCTCACCCTAACCCTCACCCTAACCCTAATGCTAAGTCTAACACTCACCCTAAACCTCATACTATCACTTATCCACACCACAAACCTAACCCTAACCTTAACGCTCACCCTCACTCTAAACCTCACCCTAACCCTAAACCTAATCCTAACCCTCACCCTAATCCAAACCCTAACACTAACCCTCACCTAACCCTAAACCTAACCTTCTACCTCACCCTAACCCTCACCATCACACGAACCCTCACCTAATCCTAACGCACACACACACCCTAAACCTCAAGCTCACCCTTACCCTAACCCTCAACTAATCCTCACCCTAACCCTAACCATTACCTAACCAACACCCTCAACCTCACCCTCATCATCACCCTAACCCTCACCCTCTCCCTAGACCTCACCCTAACCATAACCATAAACCTAAACCTCACCCTCACCCTCACCCTCTACCTCAGCCTATCCCTAACCCTATCCCTAATCCTAACCCTAACCCTCACCCTCATCCTAAACCTCACCATAACCCTTACCCTCACCCTCACTCTCACCCTAACTGTAACCCTCACACTAAACCTAACCCTCACCCTAAACCTAAACCTACCCCTCACCCAAAACCTCACCATAAACTTAACCCAAAACCTAACCCTCACCCTCATGCTAGCCCTCACCCTAACCCTAATTCTAACCCTAACCGTCACCCTAACCCTCACCCTCACACTAAACCTCACACTAACCCTAACCCTAATCCCCAATCTAACCCTAACCCTAACCCTTATCCTAACACTCACCCTAACCCTAACCCTCACCCTTACCGTAACTCTCACCCTTAGCCTTACCCTCAACTTTACTCTTACCATCACGCTCATCGTAAACCTTACCCTAACCCAAATTCTCATCCTAACCCTCACCCTAACCCTCAACCTCAATCTAACACTTACCCTCACCCTAAAACTAACCGTCACACTAAGCCTAACCCTCACTGAAACCCTAAACCTCACACTAACCCTAACCCTAATCCTCAATCTAACCCTCACCCTCACCCTAACTCTAACCCTTACCCTTACCCTATCCCTCACCCTAACCCTAACTCTCCTCCTTACCGAAAACCTCACCCTCAGCGTAACCCTCAACTTTAACCTTACATACACCCTCAACCTAACCCTCACCCTAACCCTAAAGCCGAACCTTAATTCTCACCCTAACCCTAACCCTAAGCCTAACCCTAACCCTAACACTCACCCTAACCCTAACACTCACCCTCACCCTCACCCTCAGCCTAACCCTAAGCCTAACCCTAACCCTAACTCTAACCCGCACACTTACCCTCTCCCTTACCCTAATCTGAATCCTAACCCTAACCCTAACACACACCCTCACCCTAACCCTCAACCTACCCGTAACACTAACCCTAACCCTAACCCTCACCCTAACCCTCACCCTAACCCTATCTCTAACACTAAAGCTCAAACTCACACTGACACTAAATTTAACCCTAACCCTAAACCTCACCCTAAACCTAACCCTAAACCTCACCCTCACCCTAGCCCTCACCATAACCATAATCCTAAAACTAAACCTCATCTTAAACCTCATCCTAACCATAACCCTAACCCTCACCCTAACCCTAATCCTAACCATAACCCTAACCCTAAACCTCACCCTAACCCTAAACCTAAAACTAACCCTAACCCTCATCCTAACCCTCACTTGAACCCTAACTGTAACCCTAAACCTCACCCTCACCCTCACCGTAACTTTAACCCTAACCCTAAACCTAAACCTCACCCTAACCCTAACCCACACCCTCACCCTCAACGTAACCCTAACTCTAAACTTAACAATTTCTCTAAACCTAACCCTATCCCTCACCCTAATCATAACCCTCACCCTAAAACTAACCCTCACCCTAACTCTAACCTTAACTCTAACCCTAACTCTAACACTAACACTCACAGAAACCCTAACACTCACCTGAACCCTAAACCTCACCTAAACCCTAACACTAACCCTCAGCCTCACCCTAGCCCTCACCCTAACCCTAATTCTAACCCTAACCCTCACCCTAACCCTAACCCTCATCCTCAACCTAAACCTCACACAAACCCCAACCCTGATCCTCAATTTAACCCTCACCCTCACCCTAACCCTCATCCTAATCCTTACCCTAAACCTCAACCTAATCCTAACACTCACCCTTAGAGGAACACTCACCCTCTGCCTAACCCTCACCGTCACATTCAGGCTAACCCTCACCCTAACCCTAACCCTCATCCTAACACTCAACCTAACCCTAACCCTATCCATCACCCAAACCCAAACCCTCAAACTCACCCTCACCCTAAGCCTAACCCTAAGCCTAAGCCTAAGCCTAACCCTAACCCTAACCCTCACCCTCACCCTAGCCCTCACCCTAAACCTAATCCTAACACTAAGCCTCATCCTCACCCTCAACCTAACCCTAACCCTAACCATCACCCAAAACCTATTCCTCACCCCCATACTCACCCTCAGCCTAACCCTAAGACTAAGCCTAACCCTAACCATAACCCTCAACCTCAGGCTCACCCTCACCACAAACTAAACCCAAACCATAACACTAACAATAACCCTAATTTTAACCGAAACCCTAACCCTAATACTCACCCCCACCCTCACCCTCAGCCTAACCCTAACCCTAAACCTAACCCTAAACCTCACCCTAATCCTCAGCCTCATCCTAACCCAAACACTAACATTAATCGTCACCCTAAAACTAAGCCTAACCCTAACTCTCAAACTCACCCTCAACCTAACCTTAAACCTAACCCTAAACCTCACCCTAAAGCTAACACTCACCCTCAACCTCAACCTCACTGCAAACTTTACCCAAAACATAAAAATACCATTAAGCTAACCCTAACCCTAACCTTAAACCTAATCCTCACCCCCATCCCCTAACCATAAGCCTAATCCTAAGCCTAACCCTAATCCTCACCTTAACACTAAACCTAACCCTCACCCTAACCTTAACCCTAACACTAAACCTCACCTTAAGGCTAACTCTAATCCTAACCCTAACACTAACCTGCACCCTAACTCTCACACTTACACTCTACCTCAGCCTAACCCTAAGCCTAAACCTAACCCTAACCCTAACCCTCACACTCACCCTCACCCTAACCCTAATCCTAAACCTAACACTATCCCTAACCCTAACCCTCACCCTAACCCTAACCCTAACACTAACCCTAAACCTAACCCTCACCCTAACCCTCCTCCTAAACCTATCTCTAACCCTAAAACTCAAACTCACCCTGACCCTAACCCTAAACCTAACCCTAAACCACAACCTAACACTAAACCTCAACCTCACCCTAGCCCTCACCCTAACCCCAATCCTAAACCTAACCCTCATTCTAACCCTCACCTTAACCCTAAACCAAACCCTCACCCTAACCTACACCCTCAACCTAACCCTAAACCTAACCCTAAACCTAACCCTAACACTAACCCTCACACTCACACTCACGCTAACCCTAATCCTAAATCTAATCCGATCCCTAACCATAACGCTCAACCTAACCCTCACCCTAACACTAACCCTAACACCAACCCTAACGCTAACCCTCACACTAACCCTAACTCTAACCCTAAACCTCAAGCTCACCCTCACCTTAACCCTCACCCTCAACCTCAGTGTAAACCTAAGCCTAACACTAACCCTAACACTTACCCTAACACTCAAACTCACACTCACCCTCACAAAAACACTTATCCTAATCTCAGCCCTAACCCTAACCCTCACCCTAACCCTAACCCTCACCCTAACCCTAAACCTAACACTAACCCTAACCCTAACCCTCACCCTAAACCTAAATCTAAACCTAAACCTCACCCTCACCTTAACCCTAACCCTAAACTTAATCCTAACCCTATACCTCACACTAAACATAACCCTAAACCTCACCTTCACCCTAGCCCTCAACCAAACCCTAAACCGAACCTTCAAACTAAACATAACCCTCACCCTAACCCAAACCCCCACCCTAACACTTCCCCTCACCCTAACACTAACCCTCACACTAACCCCAACTCTCACAGTAAACCTAAACCTCACCCTAAACTTAACCCTAACCCTAACCTAAACCTTACCCTCACCCTAGCCCTCACCCTAACCCTAATTCTAACCCTAACCCTTAACCTAAACCTAACCCTCAACCTCACAATAAACGTCACACTAACCCTAATCCTAATCCTCAATCTAACCCTCACCCTAACTGTAACCCGAACCCTTAACCTAACGCTCACCTTAACCCTAACCCTCACCATTATGTTAACCCTCACCCTGAGCCTAACCCTCAACTTTACCATTACCATCACTCTCACCCTAACCCTCAACCTTAACCTAACGCTCACCCAAGCCCTCACCCTAACACTAATCCTAAACCTCACCATCACCCTCAGCTTTACACTAATCCTATCACTATTCCTAACCCTAAACCTCACCCTCACCCTAACAGTCAGCTAATTTTTACCCTCACACTAATCCTAACCCTAACCCTAAACCTAACTCTCACAGTAAACCTAACCCTCACCCTACCGTAACCCTACCCCTTACCCTAACCCTCACCTTGACCATAACTCTAACCCTCAACCTAACCCTCACCCAAAACCTCACTGTCACCCTAAATCTGACCTTAACCCTTATAACAACCCTAACCCTCACCCTCACCCTAAACCACACCCTAACCCTCACCCTAATCATAACCCTAACCCTCAGCCTAACCCTCACCCTAACCCTAAGCATAACCCTAACCCTAACCCTCACCCTAACCCTCACCCTAACCCTCATTCTCACACTTACCCTCATCCTCACCCTAAACCTCACACTTAACCGAATCCTCACCGTAACTCTAACCCTAACCGTCACGCTCACCGTCACCCTCACGCTAAGCCTAACCCTAAACCTCTCCCTAACCCTAACACTAAAACTAACACTCACCTAACCCTAACCCTAACCTTCTACCTCACCCTCACCCTCACCCTAACCCTAATGCTCACCCATACCCTAAACCTCAAGCTCACCCTTACCCTAACCCTCAACTAATCCTCACCCTATCCCTAACCATTACCTAACCAAAAACCTCATCCTCACCCTCACCTTCACCCTAACCTTCACCCTCACCCTAAACATATCCCTAACCCTAAACCTCACCCTCACCTTCACCCTCTACCTCAGCCTATCCCTAACCCTATCCCTAATCCTAACCCTAACCCTAACCCTCACCCTAATCCTGACCATAACCCTTAGCCTCACCGTCACTCTCACCCTAACCGTAACCCTCACACTAATCCTAACCCTCACCCTAAACCTAAACCTATCCCTCACCCTAAACCTCACCATAAACTTAACCCTAACCCTAACCCTCACCCTCACCCTAGCCCTCAACCTAATCCTAATTCTAACCCTAACCCTCACCCTAACCCTCATCCTCACCCTAAACCTCACACTAACCCTAACCCTAATCCCCAATCTAACCCTAACCCTAACCCTTACCCTAACACTCACCCTATCCCTAACCCTCACCCTTACCGTAACTCTCACCCTTAGCCTTACCCTCAACTTTACTCTTACCATCACGCTCATCGTAACCCTCACCCTAACCCGAACTCTCATCCTAACCCTCACCCTAACCCTCAACCTCAACCTAACACTTACCCTCACCCTAACACTAACCGTCACACTAAGCCTACCCCTCACCGAAACCCTAAACCTCACACTAACCCTAACCCTAATCCTCAATCTAACCCTCACCCTCACCCTAACTCTAACCCTTACCCTTACCCTATCCCTCACCCTAACCCTAACCCTCCTCCTTACCGAAAACCTCACCCTCAGCGTAACCCTCAACTTTAACCTTACATACACCCTCACCCTAACCCTAAAGCCGAACCTTAATTCTCACCCTAACCCTAACCCTAATCCTAACCCTAACCCTAACACTCACCCTAACCCTAACACTCACCCTCACCCTCACCCTCAGCCTAACCCTAAGCCTAAACCTAACCCTAACTCTAACCCTCACACTCACCCTCTCCCTAACCCTAATCTGAATCCTAACCCTAACCCTAACACACACCCTCAGCCTAACCCTATCTCTAACACTAAACCTGAAACTCACACTGACCCTAAATTTAACCCTAACCCTAAACCTCACCCTAAACCTCACCCTCACCCTAGCCCTCACCATAACCATAATCCTAAAACTAACCCTCATCTTAAACCTCATCCTAACCATAACCCTAACCCTCACCCTAACACTAATCCTAACCATAACCCTAACCCTAAACCTCACCCTAACCCTAAACCTAAAACTAACCCTAACCCTAACTCTCATCCTAACCCTCACTTGAACCCTAACTGTAACCCTAAACTTCACCCTCACCCTCACCGTAACTTTACCCCTAGCCGGGCGCTGGTGGCTCACGCCTGTAATCCTAGCTACTCAGGAGGCTGAGATCTGAGGATCGCGGTTCAAAGCCAGCCCGGGCAGGAGAGACCATGAGACTCCTATCTCCAATAAACCACCAGAAAACCGGAAGTGGCGCTGTAGCTCAATTTGTAGAGTGCTCTCCTTGAGCTGAAGAGCTGAGGGACAGCGCCCAGGCCTGGAGTTCAAGCCCCATGACCGACAAAAAAAAAAAAAAAAAAAAAAACTTTAACCCTAACCCTAAACCTAAACCTCACCCTAACCCTAACCCTCACCCTCACCCTCAACGTAACCCTAACTCTAAACTTAACAATCACCCTAAACCTAACCCTAACCCTCACCCTAAACATAACCCTCACCCTAACACTAACCCTCACCCTAACACTTACCCTCACCCTAACACTAACCCTAAATCTAACACTAACACTCACAGTAACCCTAACTCTTACCTGAACCCTAAACCTCTCCTAAACCCTAACATTAACCCTCAGCCTCACCCTAGCCCTCACCCTAACCCTAATTCTAACCCTAACCCTCACCCTAACCCTAACCCTCATCCTCACCCTAAACCTCACACAAATCCCAACCCTGATCCTCAATCTAACCCTCACCCTCACCCTAACCCTCATCCTAATCCTTACCCTAAACCTCAAACTAATCCTAACACTCACCCTTAGGGGAACACTCACCCTCAGCCTAACCCTCACCTTTATTCTTACCGTCACATTCAGGCTAACCCTCACCCTAACACTAACCCTCATCCTAACACTCAACCTAACCCTAACCCTATCCATCACCCTAACCCAAACCCACAAACTCACCCTCACCCTAAGCCTAACCCTAAGCCTAAGCCTAAGCCTAAGCCTAACCCTAACACTCACCCTCACCCTAGCCCTCACCCTAAACCTAATCCTAACGCTAAGCCTCAACCTCACCCTCAACCTAACCCTAACCCTAACCATCACCCAAAACCTATTCCTCACCCCCATACTCACCCTCAGCCTAACCCTAAGACTAAGCCTAACCCTAACCATAACCCTCAACCTCAGGCTCGCCCTCACCACAAACTAAACCCAAACCATAACACTAACAATAACCCTAATTTTAACCTAAACCCTAACCCTAATCCTCACCCCCACCCTCACCCTCAGCCTAACCCTAACCCTAAACCTAACCCTAAACCTCACCCTAATCCTCAGCCTCATCCTAACCCAAACACTAACATTAATCGTCACCCTAAACCTAAGCCTAACCTTAACTCTCAAACTCACCCTCAACCTAACCTTAAACCTAACCCTAAACCTCACCCTAAAGCTAACACTCACCCTCAACCTCAACCTCACTGCAAACATTACCCTAACTATAAAAATACCAATAAGCTAACCCTAACCCTAACCTTAATCCTAATCCTCACCCCCAACCCCACCCTCAGCCTAACCATAAGCCTAATCCTAAGCCTAACCATAAGCTTCACCGTAACCCTAAACCTAACCCTCATCCTAACCCTAGCGCTAACACTAAACTTCACCTTAAGGCTAACTCTAAACCTAACCCTAACCCTAACCCGCACCCTAAATCTCACACTTACACTCTACCTCAGCCTAACCCTAAGCCTAAACCTAACCCTAAACCTAACCCTCAGACTCACCCTCACCCTAACCCTAATCCTAAACCTAAAACTATCCCTGACCCTAACCCTCACCCTAACGCTCACCCTAACCCTAACCCTAAAACTAACCCTAAACCTAACCCTCACCCTAACCCTCCTCCTAAACCTATCTCTAACCCTAAACCTCAAACTCACCCTGACCCTAACCCTAAACCTAACCCTAAACAACACCCTAACACTAAACCTCAACCTCACCCTAGCCCTCACCCTAACCCCAATCCTAAACCTAACCCTCATTCTAACCCTCACCTTAACCCTAAACCAAATCGTAAGCCTACCCCTTACCCTAACTCTAACCCTAAACCTCACCCTCACACTAAACCTAACCCTAAACCTAACCCTTAACCTCACCCTAAACCTCACCCAAAGCCTAAACCCTCACCCTCACCCTCAACCTCACAGTAACTCTAACCCTAACCCTAACAATAACCCTAAACCTAACCCTAAACCAAACCCTAATCCTCAGCCTCACCCTCACCATAACCCAAACCCTAATCTTTACCCTCACCCTAACCCTAAGCCTAAACCTAACCCTAACACTAACCCTCACACTCAACCTCATCCTACCCTTAATCCTAAACCTAACTCTAACCCTAAACCTAACCCTCAACCTAACCCTCACCCTAGCCCTAACCCTAAACCTAATCCTAACCCTAAACCTCATCCTAACCCTCACCTGCAACCTCATGCTCGGCCTAAACATAAGCCTAAGCCTAAGCCTAAGCCTAACCCTAACCCTCACCCTAACCATAAAACTAACACTAAGCCTAACTCTAAACCTAAACCTCACTCTCACCATAACCCTAATTCTAACCCTAACATAACCCTAAACCTCATCCTAACCCTTACCCTAACCCTCACTCTCTCCCTCACTGTAACAGTAACCCTAACCCTAACACTAACAATTACCCTAACCCTAAACCCAACCCTCACCCTAACCATAACCCTCACCCTAACCCAAACCCTCAAACTAAAAATTACCCTAACCATAACACTAACTCTAACCCTAACACTAACCCTCACACTAACACTAACCCTAACCCTTACCCTTAAACTCAACCTAAACCTCACCCTTACCTTAAGCCTAACACTATCCCTAACCATAACCTTCACCATAAACTTACCCCTAACTCTATATCTAACCCTAAATCTCACCCTCACCCTAACCCTAACCCTAAACCTAACCCTAAACCTCACCGTAAACCTCACCTTAACCCAAACGCTCACCCTTCCCCTCAACCTCACCGTAAATTTAACCCTAACCCTAACAATAACATTAACCCTAACCCTACCCATAACCCTCACCAGCAGCCTCACCCTCACCGCAAACTTAACCCTAACCCTAACAATAACCTAACCCAAACCCTAACCCTAACCCTAATCCTCACCCCCACCCTCACCCTCAGCCTAACACTAAGCCTAACCCTATCCTAAACATAACCCTCACCATAACCCTAACCCTAACCCTAACCCTAACCCTAAACATAACCCTAACGCTAAACATAACCCTAACCCTAAACATAACCGTAATCCTCAGCCTCCCCCTCCCCCTAACCCAAACCCTAACACTAATCCTCACCCTAACCCTAAGCCTAATCCTAACCCTAACCCAAACCCTCACACTCACCCTCACCCTAACCCTAATCCTAAACCTAACCCTATCCCTAACACTAAACCTCAACCTAAACCTCACCCTAGCCCTCACCCTAACCCGAAACCTAAACCTCATCCAAACCCTAGCCCTCACACTAACCCTAATTCTATCCTTCACCCTCACCCTAACCCTAACTCTCATCCTCAACCTAAACCTCACACTAACCCTAAACCGAATCCTCAATCTTACCCTCACCCTAACCCTAACACTAACCCTTACCCTAACCCTAAAAATAACCCTAACACTCACCCTTATCTTAACACTCACCCTCAGCCAAAACCTCTCCTTTACCCTTACCATGATAATCACCCTAACCCACACCCTAACCCACAACCTCATACTAACCCTCACCCTAACTGTAAACCTAACCATCACCCTAACCAAAACCCTCACCCTCAACCTCAAGCTCAGCCTAACTCTAAGCCTAATCCTCACCCTCACCGGAGCCCTCACCCTAATCTTAATCCTAACACTAAACCTCATTCTAACCCTCAACCTAACCCTAACCCTAACCTTCACCGTAACCCTAATCCTCACCCCCACCCTCACCCTCAGCCTAACCCTAAGCCTAAGCCTAACCCTAACCCTAGCCCTCACATTCACCCTCACCCTAACCCTAATCCTAACCCTAACCCTAATCCTAACAAAAAACCTCAACATAACCATAAACCTACCCTTAACCGTAACCCTAACCCTAACCCAAACCCTCGAACTAACACTCCCCCTACCCCAAAATCTAACCCTAAACCTCACCCTCACCCTAACCCTAATCCTAACCCTAACCAAAAACCTCACCCTAACCCTATCCCTAACCTTCACCCTCACCCTCACCTCACCTTACCATAAATCAAACCCTAACCCTAACAATAATACTAATCCTAACATTAAACCTAAGCCTAACCCTAATCCTAACACTCACCCTCAACCTAACCCTAATCCTAACAGTAACCCTCAACCTAATCCTAATCCTGACCCTCACTGTAACCCTAACCCTCATCCAAACCATCACCCTAACCCTAACCCTAACCCTCAACTTCACCCTAGTCCTCACCCTAACCTTAATCCTATCCCTAATCCTCATCCTAAACCTAACCCTAACCCTAACTCTAAACCTCACACTATCCCTAAACCTAAGCCTCAACCTAACCCTAACCCTCACCCTAACCCTAAACATAAGTGGAACCCAAACTCTCACCCTAATCCTAACCCTAATCCTCACCCTAACCCTAAATATAACCTTAAACCTCACCCTCACCCTAACCATAATCCTAACACAAATCATAAACCTCACCCTAACCCTAACCCTAAACTTCACCCTCACCCTCACCCTCACCGTTACCATAAATCTAACCCTAACCCTAACAATAACAGTAATCCTAACCCTAAACCTAACCCTAAACCTAAGCCTAACCCTAATCCTAACACTCACCCTCACCCTAACCCTAATCCTAACCCTAACCCTAACCCTACACCTAACCCTAATCCTCCACCTCACTGTAAACCTAACCCTCATGCAAAACCTCAGCCTAACCGTTACCTTAACACTAACCCAAACCCTAACACTAACACTAATCCTCAACCTCACCCTAGTCCTCACCCTAAACTTAAGCTTAACCCTAATCCTCATCCTAACCCTAAACTTAACCCTAACCCTAACCATCACACTATCCCTAAACCTAACCTTAAACCTAACCCTAACCCTCACCCTAACCCTAAACTTTAGCGGAACCCAAATTCTCACCCTAAACCTAACACTAATCATCACCCTAACCCTAACCCTCACCCTCACCCTCACCCTCAGGTTAACCCTAAGACAAAGCATAACCCTAAACCTAACCCTAGCACTTACCCTAACGCTTAACCTAATCCTAAACCTACACCTAACCCTCACCCTCAGACTAACCCTCAGACTAACCCTAACCCTAACCCTCACACTCACCCTAACCCTTACCCTAATCCTAATCCTAAATCTAAGCATAAACTTCAATCTCACCCTAACCCTCACCCTAACCCTAATTCTAACACTAACCAACACACGAACCCTCACCCTCAGCCTCACCCTAACCCTAACTCTAATCCTAAACCTCACCCTCACCCTAACCCTAACCCTAAAACTCAACCTAAACCTAAACCTCACCATCACCCTAATCTTAACCCTAACACTCATCCTAACCCACACCCTAACACTAACCCTAACCCTCACCCTCACCCTCACCCTAACCCTAACCTAACCCTAAAACTCAACCTAAACCTAACGCTCACCCTCACCTTAACCCGTACCCTAACCCTCACCCTTAACCTAAACTTAACCCGAACCCTAACTCTCACCCTAACCCTAACCCTAAACCTCACCCTAAACCTAACCCTCACCCTCACCCTCAGCCTAACCCTAAGCCTAACTCTAACCCTAACCCTAAACCTCACACTCATTCTAACCCTAAGCCTAATCCTAATCCTAACCCTAACACTAAACCTAACCGTCAACCTAACCATCACATTAACCTTAACCCTAACAATAACCCTAACCCTAACCCTCACCCTCACCCTCAGCCTCACTCTAACCCTAACTTTAACCCTAAGCCTCAGCCTCACCCTAACCCTAACCCTAAAACTAACACTAAACCTCACCAAAAGCATAACCCTCACCCTAACCCAAACCCTCACCCTAAAAGTTAACCTCACTCATACACTAACCCTAACCTTAACACTAAGCCTCACACTAACCCTAAACCTAACCTTAACCCTAATCCTTAACCTAACCCTCACCCTCACCCTAACCCTAACACTAAGCCTCACCCTAACCCTCACCCTAACCCTCCCCCTAACCCTATATCTAACCCTAAACCTCACCCTCACACTAACCCTAAACCTAACCCTAACCGTAAACCCCACCCTAAACCTAAACCTAACCCTCACCCGCACCCTCACCCTCTCCATAGCGCTAACCCTAACCCTAACAATAACACTAACCCTAACCCTAACCCTCACATTCACCCTCACCCTCAACCTAACCCTAATCCTAAATGTAACCCTATACCTTACCCTAACCCTCACCCTAGCCCTCAGCCTAACCCTAATCCTAACCCTAAACCTCATCCTAACCCTCACCCTAACCCTCACTCTAACCCTAACCCTAACCCTCACCCTCATGCTCGGCCTAAGCCTAAGGCTAAGCCTAAGCCTAGCCCTAACACTAACCCTCACCCTGACCCTAACCCTAACCCTAACACTAACTCTAACCCTAAACCTCACTCTCACCCTAACCCTAACTCTAAAACTAACCCTAAACCTAAATCTCATCCTCAACCCTAAACCTACACTTCACCCTCACCCTCAACTTAACCATAACCCTAAACCTAACCCTAACAATAACCCTAACCCTAACCCTCACCCTTACCTTAAGCCTCACCCTAACATTTACCCTCAACCGAACACTCACCCTAACCCTAACACTAACCCTCACACTAAATCTAACCATCACCCTAACTCTAAACTTCACCCTAAACCTAACCCTAGCGCTCACCCTCACCCTAGCCCTCACCCTAACCCTAACACGCATCCTCACCCTAAACCTCACACTAACCCTAACAATAATCCTCAATCTAACCCTCATCCTCACACTACCCCTAACCCTAACTCTCACGCTAACACTAACCCTCACTCTTAAAATAACCCACACCCTCAGCCTAACCCTCACGTTTACCCGTACCGTCACTCCCTCCCTAACCCTCACCCTAACCCTAACCCTCAACCTAACACTCACCCTAACCCTGACTGTACCCCTAAACCTCCCCCTCACACTAACCCTAACTCTAACCCTAACCCTAACACTAAATCTAACCATAATGCTAACGCTAATCCTCACCCTCACCATCATTGTAACTGTAACCCTAACCCTAACCTTAACAATAACCCTAACCCTAACCCTAACCATCACTGTAACCCTAACCCTAACACTAACACTAACCCTAAACCTAAACCTAACCCTCAACCTAACCCTAATCCTCAGCCTCACCCTCACCCTAACAAAACCCTAACCCTAACCTTCACCCTAACCCTAAGCCTAAACCTAACCCTAATTCTAACCCTCACATTCACCCTCACCCTAACCCTCACCCTAGCCCTCAGCCTAACCCTAATCCTAACCCTAAACCTCATCCTAATCCTCACCCTAACCCTAACCTTAACCCTCACCCTAACCCTAACCCTAACACTCACCCACATGCTGGGCCCAAGTCTAAGCCAAAGCCTAAGCCTAACCCTAACCCTAATGCTCACCCTAACTCTAACCCTAACACTCACCCTAACTCTAACCCTAAACCTCACCCTCACACTAACCCTAACTCTAAACCGAAACCTAAACTTAAACCTCATCCTAACCCTAACCCTAATAATAACCCTAACAAAAACCCTTACCCTAACCCTACCCTAACTCAAACCCTAACCCTAACACTAAACCTACACCTAAACCTAGCCCTAACCCTAACCATAACCCTCACCCTAACCCTAAACTCACCCTAACACTAAACCTAATCCTCACCCTCACCCTAGCCCTCACCCTAAGCCTAACCCTCATCCTCACCCTCAAACTCACACAAACCCTAACACAAATCCTCAATCTAACCGTCACCCTAACCCTAATAACAACCCTAACAAAAACACTTACCCTAACCCTACCCTAACTCAAACCCTAACCCTAACACTAAACCTACACCTAAACCTAGCCCTAACCCTAACCATAAACCTCACCCTCACCCTAACCCTCACCATAAACCTAACCCACACCCTACTGTAACCCTCACCCTAGGTCTAACCCTCAACTTTACCCTTACCGTCACGCCCACCTTAACCCTCACCCTAACCCTAACCCTCACCTTAACTTTCACCCTAACCCTAACTCTACCCTAAACTTCACATTCACCCTAACCCTGTCTCTAACCCTAACCCTAACACTAAAAACCTCACCCTAACTCTAACTCTAACCCTCAACCTCATTGAAACCGTAACCCTAACACTAACCCTAATCCTAACCCTCAACCTCACATTAACCCTAATCCTAACCCTAACCCTCACTCTAACCCTAACCCTCACACTTACCGTAACCCTAACCCTCATCCTAACCCTCACCCTAACACTAACCCTAACCCTAAAACTCACCCTAACAATAAACCTACCCCTCACCCTCACCCTCACCCTCAACCTCACCTTAACTCTAACCCTAACAATAACAGTAATCCTAACCCTAAACCTAACACTAATCCTAACCCTAATCCTAACACTCACTGTCAACCTAACCCTAACCCTAACCCAACCCTCACCCTCAGCCTCACCCTAACCCTACCTCTAACCCTAAACCTCACCCTCACCCTAACCCTAACCCTAATCCTAACCCTAAACCTCACCCTAAACTTAACCCTAAAACTAACCCTCAAGCTAGCCCTCACCCTAACCCTAATCCTAACCCTAACACTCATCCTAAACCTCATCCTAAAAATAACCCTAATCCTAACCCTCACCCTCACCCTAACCCTAACCCTAACCCTAAACCTCAACCTAAACCTAACCCTCACCCTCACTGTAACCCCTACCCTAACACTCACCCTAACCCTAAACTTAACCCAAACCCTAACTCTCACCCTAACCCTATCCCTCACCCTAACACTAATCCTCACACTCACCCTCACCCTCAGCCTAAACCTAAGCCTATACCTAACCCTAACCCTCACTGTAACCCCTACCCTAACACTCACCCTAACCCTAAACTTAACCCAAACCCTAACTCTCACCCTAACCCTTTCCCTCACCCTAACTCTAATCCTCACACTTACCCTCACCCTCAGCCTAAACCTAAGCCTATCCCTATCCCTAACCCTAACCCTCACATTCATCCTAACCCAAATCCCAATCAAACCCTAACCCTGACTCTCACCCTCACCCTAAGCCTCACCTTAAGCCTAACCCTAACATTAATCCCAACCCTAACCCTAACCCTAAACCTCACACTAAAACTAACACTAACCATCACCTTAACCCTAAACCTCACCCTTACCGTAACCCTCACCCTCAGCCTAAACTTCACATTTACCCTTTCCGTGACCCCCACACTAACCCTCACCTTAAACCTAACCCTCATCCTAACCCTAACTCTACCCCTAAACCTCACCATCACGCTAACCCAAACTCTATCCCTAACCCTAACACTAAACCTCAACCCAACCCTAAAGCTAGTCCTCACCCTCAACCACATGCTCAGCCTAAACCTAAGCCTAAGCCTAACGCTTACCCTAATCTTGAACCTCACCCTAGCCCTCAGGCTAACCCTAATCCTAAACCTAACACTCATCCTAACCCTCCCTCTATCCCTAACACTAAACCTCAACCTAAACCTAACCCTAAACCACACCCTCACCCTAGCTCTCACCCTAGACCTAATCCTAACCCTAACCCTGATCCTAACCCTCCCCATAACCCTAACCCTAACCCTCACCCTAACCCTAACACTCAGCTTCAACCTCACACTCAGCCTAATCCTAAGCCTAACCCTAACACTAACCTTAACCCTCAATCTCACCTTAACCCTCACCCTAACCCTAACCCTAACCCTAACACTAAGCCTAACCCTAAACCTCACCCTCAGCCTCACCCTAACCCTAACTCAAACCCTAAACCTCACCCTCACCATAACCCTTAGCCTAACCCTAACCCTAAACCTGACCCTAACCCTAACTCTAAACCTACCCTTACCCTAACACTAATCCTAACCCTAATCCTCATCCGAACGCTCCCCCTAACCCTAAACCTAACACTTACCTTAACCCTAACCCTTACCCTCAACCTCACCCTCAGCCTAATCCTAACACTAACCCTAATCCTCACCCTCACCCTAGCCCACACCCTAACACTAACCCTCACCCTCACCATAAATCTCACACTAACACTAACACTAATCCTCAGTCTAACCCTCAGCCTCAGCCTAAACCTCAGCCTAACCCTCACCCTAACCCTAACCCTGACCCTTACCGTAACACTCACCCTAGGCCTAACCCTCACCTTTAACCTTACCGTGACCCCCACCTTAACCCTCAGCCTAATCCGAAACCTAACCCTAACCCCCACTCTAACCCTCACCCTAACCCTAACTCTAACCCTAAATCCCACCCTCACCCTAAACCTAACTGTAAAGTAAACCAAATCCTAAACCTCACCCTAAACCCAACCGTAATCCTAACCCTAACCCTAACCTTAGGTCTAAACCTAACACTAAGCCTAAACCTCACACTTACCCTCACCCTAACCGTAACCCTAAACCTAACCATAACAATAACCCTAAACCTAATCCTAACCCTAACCCTAACCATAACCCTCACCGCAACCCAAAACTTAACCCTAACACTAACCCTCACAATAACCCGAACCTCACGCTAACCCTAACTCTAACCCTAACTGTAACACTAAAAACCTCACCCTAACCCTAATTCTAAACCTCAACCTCACCATAATCGTAACCCTAACCCTATCCCTAACAATAACCCTAACCCTAACCCTAATCCTAATCCTCAACCTCACACTAACCCTAATCCTAAACCTAACCCTCAACCTAACCCGAACCCTCACAATTACTCTAACCCTAACCCTCATCCTAACCCTCACCCTAACCCTAACCCTAACACTAAAAGTCACCCTAACACTAAACCTAACCCTCACCCTCAACCTAGCCCTCATCCTAACCCTAATTCTAACCGTACTTCTCATCCTAACCCTCACCCTAACCCTAAGCCTCACCCTAACCCTAACCCTAAACCTAACCCTCAACCTAACCCTAATCCTCACGCTCAACTTAAAGCTAACCTTAACCCTCACCCTAACCCTAAACTTTACCTGAACCCTAACTTTCAACTTAACCCTAACCCTAACCCTCACCCTAACCCTAACCCTCACACTCACCCTACCCTTACCCTAATCCTAATCCTAACCCTTACCCTAACCCTCAACCTCCGCCTCACCTTAACCCTAACTCTAACCCTAAACCCCACGCTCACCCTAACCCTAACCCTAAACCTAAACCTCAACCTAACCCTAACCCTAAACCTCACCTTCACCCTAGCCCTCACCCTAACCCTAATCCTAACCCTAACCCTCATCCTAACCCTCCCTATAACCCTATCCGAAACCCTTAACCTAACCCTAACCCTCAAACCCACCCTCACACTCAGCCTAACCCTAAGCCTAACCACAAGCCTTACCTGAAACCTAACCTTAATCCTCACACTCACCCGCACCCTCACCCTCACCATAACTCTAAACCAAACCCTAACCCTAACCCTAAACTTCACCCTAACCCTAAACCTAACCCTCACCCTCACCCTAACCCTAACACAAACCCTAACCCTAACCCTCCCCCTAACCCTCCACCTAACCCTGGATCTAACCCTAAACTTCCCCCTCCACCTAACCCTATCCTTAACCCTAACCCTAAACCCCACCCTAATCCTAACACTAACCCTCACCCTTATCTTAAACCTCACCCTCAGTCTCAACCTCACCTTAACCCTTACCATCATCCTCACCCTAATCCTTGCTGTAACCCTAAAACTAATCCTAACCCTCACCCTAACCGTAAACCTAAACATCACCCTAACCCTAACCCTCACACTCAACCTCACACTCAGTCTAACCCTAAGCCTAATCCTAAGCCTTACCCTAATCCTCACCCTCACCCTATCCAACACTAACCCTAATCCTAACCATCACCCTAAACCTAATCCTTCACCCCACCCTCACCCTCAGCCTAAGCCTAAACCTAACCGTAACCCTCACACTCACTCTCACACTAACCCAAATCCAAACCCTAAACCTAACCCTAACCCTAAAACTCAACCTAACCCTCACCCTAACCTTAACCCTCACACTAACCCTAATCCTAACCCTCCAAATAACCCGCACCCTAACCCTAAATCTAACCCTAAACCTCACCCTCAACATAACCATAATCCTGACCATAACCGTAAACGTCACCCCAAACCTAAAACTTAACCTCACCATCAGCCTCACCCTAAATGTAACTCTAACAATAAAATTAAGACTAATCCTAACCATAAACCTAAACCTAACCCTAACCCTAACCTTAATCCTAACACTCACCCTCACCCTAACACTAATTCTAACCCTAACCTAAACCCTAACCCTAACCCTCATGTCACCATAACCCTAATCCTCATCCTAACCCTCACCCTAACCCTAACCCTAAACCTAATCCTCACCCTAACACTAATCCTAACCCTCAACCTCACACTATCCCGGACCCTAACCCTAATCCTAACCCTAATCCTCATCCTAACCCTCACCCTAACTCTAACCCTAACCGTCACAATAAACCTAACCCTAATCCTAACCCTCAAACTAACCCTAACTCTCATGCTCACTGTAAGACTAACCGTAACCCTCACCCTAACCCTAAAAAGCTGAACCCTAAATCTCACCCTAACCCTAACCCTAAACATCAACCTAACCCTAACCTTCACCCTCACCCTCACCATCGGCCTAAACCTAAACCTAAACCTAAGCCTCACCCTAACCCTCAGACTCACCCTAACACTTACCCTAATCCTAATCCTAACCCTTAGGCTAACCCTCACCCTCACCCTAACACTTAATCTAACACTAACCCTAAACCTAACCCTCATCCTCAGCCTCACCCTAACCCTAATTCTAACCCTAAACCTCACACTCATCCTAACCCTAACCCTAACCCTAACCCTAAACCTCACCCTCACCCTCACTATAGCCCTCACCCTAACCCTAATCCTAAAACTAACCCTCATCCTAACCCTCACCATAAGCCTAACACTCATCCTCACCCTCACCCTAAACCTAAACCTAACCCTCAAACTAATCCTAACCCTCACCTCAACCTCACCCTCAGCCTAACCCTAAGCCTAACCCTAAACCTAACCCTAACACACACACTCTCCCTCACCCTAACTCTAATCCTAACCCTAACCCTCCCCCTAACTCTCACCGTAAACCTAACCTTAACACTAACACTAACCCTAAAACTCAACCTAACCCTCACCCGAACCATAATTCTAACCATAAACCTCACCCTCACCCTAAACCTAACTCTAACCCTAACCCAAACCTAAACCTCACCCTAACACTAACCCTCACCCGCACCTGCACCCTCACTGTAATTCTAAACCTAACCATAACAATAACACTAACCCTAACCAGTACAATCACCCTACCACTAATCCTCACCCCCACCCTCACCCTCAGCCTAACTATAAGCCTAAGCTTAACCCTCAACCTAACCCTTACACTCACTCTCACCCTAACCCTAACCCTAAACCTAAACTTAAACCTAAACATAACCCTAACGCTAAACCTAACCCTAATCCTCATCCTCACACTCACCCTAGCCCAATCCCTAAACTTAACCCTCACCCTAACCCTAAGCCTAATCCTCACCCTAAGCCTCACACTCACCCTCACCCTAACCCTAACCCTCACCCTCACCCTAACCCTCACACTAGCCCTAAACCTAACCCTAATCCTAACCCTAACCCTCATCCTAACCCTCACCCTAAACCTAACCCTAAAACTCACCCTCACCCTAGCCCTCACCCTAACCCTAATCCTAAACTTAAAGGTCATCCAAACCCTCCCCATAACCCTAACACTAGCCCTCACCCTAAACCTAACCCTCACCATCAATCTCACCCTCAGCCTAACACTAACCTTCGCCCTAATCCTCACATTCACCCTAACAGTAAACCTAATCCTAAACCTAACCCTATCCCTAAATCTCAACCTAAACCACACCCTCACCCTAAACCTAACACTAACCCTAACCCTTAACCTCACCCTAACAGTCCCCCTAAACCTAACTCTAACCCTAAACCTCACCCTCACCCTCAACCTCAAAGTAACTCTAACTCTAAAACCATAAACCTCACCCTCACCACAAACTTAACCATAACCATAACACTAACAATAACCCTAACCCTAACCCTAAGCCTAACTCTCACCCTCCCCCTAACCCTAACCCAATCCCTCACCCTAACCATAAACTTAACCCGAATCCTAACTCTCACCATAACCCTAACACTAACCCTCACACTTACCCTAACCCTCAGCCTAACCCTAAGCCTAACCGTAACCCTAACCCTAACCCTCACATTCACCCTCCCCCTACCCTCGCCCTAACCATATATCTAACCCTAAAACTCACCCTCATCCTAACCCTAACCCTAACACTAAACCCCATCCTAACCTTAATTTAAACCTCACCCGCACCCTCACCCTCACCGTAACTCTAACCCTAACCCTAACAATAACACTAACCCTAACCCCAATCATCACCCTAACCCTAATGCTCAGCCCCACATTCACCCTCACCCTAACCCTAATCCTAAACCTAGCCCTATCCAGAAACCTCAACCTAAACTTCACTCTCACCCCAACCCTAACACTAACCCTAACCCTAAACCTCACCCTAACTCTCCCCTTAACGCTAACTCTAACCATAAACGTCACACTGACCCTCATCCTAACACTAACCCTAATGCTAAACCTCTCCCTAAACCTCACCCTAACCGTAACCCTCACACCCATCCTCAACATCACCGTAACTCTAACCCTAACCCTAACAATAACACTAATCCTAACCCTAACCATAACCATAACCCTCACCCTCAGCCTCACCCTCACCACTAACTTAACGCTCACCATACCACAAACAATAACCCTAACCCTAACCCTAACCCTAATACACACACCCAAACTCATCCTCAGCCTAACCCTAAACCTAACCCTAAACCTAACCATAACCCTCACTGTAACTCTAACCCTAACCCTAACACTAACAATAAACCTAACCCTAATCCTCAGCCTCAACCTCACCCTACCCCAAAACCTAACCCTAACCCTCACCCTAAACCTAATCCTAAACCTAACCCTCACACTCACCCTCTACCTACCCCTAATCCTAAACCTAACCCTCACCCTAAACCTAACCCTAAACCTAACCCTAACCCTAAACCTAAACCAAACCCTAACCCTAAACCTAACCCTAATCCTCAGCCTCAGCCTCAACTTAAACCAAACCCTAACCCTAACCCCCACCCTAACCCTAAACCTAAACCTAACCATAACCATAATCATAACCCTCATTTTAACTCTAAACCTAACCCTAACCCTAACCCTAACCCTAACCCTAACCCTAAACCTCACCCTCACCCTCACTATAGCCCTCACCCTAACCCTAATCCTAAAACTAACCCTCATCCTAACCCTCACCATAAGCCTAACACTCATCCTCACCCTCACCCTAAACCTAAACCTAACCCTCAAACTAATCCTAACCCTCACCTCAACCTCACCCTCAGCCTAACCCTAAGCCTAACCCTAAACCTAACCCTAACACACACACTCTCCCTCACCCTAACTCTAATCCTAACCCTAACCCTCCCCCTAACTCTCACCGTAAACCTAACCTTAACACTAACACTAACCCTAAAACTCAACCTAACCCTCACCCGAACCATAATTCTAACCATAAACCTCACCCTCACCCTAAACCTAACTCTAACCCTAACCCAAACCTAAACCTCACCCTAACACTAACCCTCACCCGCACCTGCACCCTCACTGTAATTCTAAACCTAACCATAACAATAACACTAACCCTAACCAGTACAATCACCCTACCACTAATCCTCACCCCCACCCTCACCCTCAGCCTAACTATAAGCCTAAGCTTAACCCTCAACCTAACCCTTACACTCACTCTCACCCTAACCCTAACCCTAAACCTAAACTTAAACCTAAACATAACCCTAACGCTAAACCTAACCCTAATCCTCATCCTCACACTCACCCTAGCCCAATCCCTAAACTTAACCCTCACCCTAACCCTAAGCCTAATCCTCACCCTAAGCCTCACACTCACCCTCACCCTAACCCTAACCCTCACCCTCACCCTAACCCTCACACTAGCCCTAAACCTAACCCTAATCCTAACCCTAACCCTCATCCTAACCCTCACCCTAAACCTAACCCTAAAACTCACCCTCACCCTAGCCCTCACCCTAACCCTAATCCTAAACTTAAAGGTCATCCAAACCCTCCCCATAACCCTAACACTAGCCCTCACCCTAAACCTAACCCTCACCATCAATCTCACCCTCAGCCTAACACTAACCTTCGCCCTAATCCTCACATTCACCCTAACAGTAAACCTAATCCTAAACCTAACCCTATCCCTAAATCTCAACCTAAACCACACCCTCACCCTAAACCTAACACTAACCCTAACCCTTAACCTCACCCTAACAGTCCCCCTAAACCTAACTCTAACCCTAAACCTCACCCTCACCCTCAACCTCAAAGTAACTCTAACTCTAAAACCATAAACCTCACCCTCACCACAAACTTAACCATAACCATAACACTAACAATAACCCTAACCCTAACCCTAAGCCTAACTCTCACCCTCCCCCTAACCCTAACCCAATCCCTCACCCTAACCATAAACTTAACCCGAATCCTAACTCTCACCATAACCCTAACACTAACCCTCACACTTACCCTAACCCTCAGCCTAACCCTAAGCCTAACCGTAACCCTAACCCTAACCCTCACATTCACCCTCCCCCTACCCTCGCCCTAACCATATATCTAACCCTAAAACTCACCCTCATCCTAACCCTAACCCTAACACTAAACCCCATCCTAACCTTAATTTAAACCTCACCCGCACCCTCACCCTCACCGTAACTCTAACCCTAACCCTAACAATAACACTAACCCTAACCCCAATCATCACCCTAACCCTAATGCTCAGCCCCACATTCACCCTCACCCTAACCCTAATCCTAAACCTAGCCCTATCCAGAAACCTCAACCTAAACTTCACTCTCACCCCAACCCTAACACTAACCCTAACCCTAAACCTCACCCTAACTCTCCCCTTAACGCTAACTCTAACCATAAACGTCACACTGACCCTCATCCTAACACTAACCCTAATGCTAAACCTCTCCCTAAACCTCACCCTAACCGTAACCCTCACACCCATCCTCAACATCACCGTAACTCTAACCCTAACCCTAACAATAACACTAATCCTAACCCTAACCATAACCATAACCCTCACCCTCAGCCTCACCCTCACCACTAACTTAACGCTCACCATACCACAAACAATAACCCTAACCCTAACCCTAACCCTAATACACACACCCAAACTCATCCTCAGCCTAACCCTAAACCTAACCCTAAACCTAACCATAACCCTCACTGTAACTCTAACCCTAACCCTAACACTAACAATAAACCTAACCCTAATCCTCAGCCTCAACCTCACCCTACCCCAAAACCTAACCCTAACCCTCACCCTAAACCTAATCCTAAACCTAACCCTCACACTCACCCTCTACCTACCCCTAATCCTAAACCTAACCCTCACCCTAAACCTAACCCTAAACCTAACCCTAACCCTAAACCTAAACCAAACCCTAACCCTAAACCTAACCCTAATCCTCAGCCTCAGCCTCAACTTAAACCAAACCCTAACCCTAACCCCCACCCTAACCCTAAACCTAAACCTAACCATAACCATAATCATAACCCTCATTTTAACTCTAAACCTAACCCTAACCCTAACCCTAACCCTAACCCTAACCCTAAACCTCACCCTCACCCTCACTATAGCCCTCACCCTAACCCTAATCCTAAAACTAACCCTCATCCTAACCCTCACCATAAGCCTAACACTCATCCTCACCCTCACCCTAAACCTAAACCTAACCCTCAAACTAATCCTAACCCTCACCTCAACCTCACCCTCAGCCTAACCCTAAGCCTAACCCTAAACCTAACCCTAACACACACACTCTCCCTCACCCTAACTCTAATCCTAACCCTAACCCTCCCCCTAACTCTCACCGTAAACCTAACCTTAACACTAACACTAACCCTAAAACTCAACCTAACCCTCACCCGAACCATAATTCTAACCATAAACCTCACCCTCACCCTAAACCTAACTCTAACCCTAACCCAAACCTAAACCTCACCCTAACACTAACCCTC